>NC_056725.1:1165089560-1165142519 GCF_019279795.1 Protopterus annectens | reverse complement strand
GTCTGCATATGTATATATCTATATGTGGGTATTTATATATATATGTCTGTCTATGTATGCATACATTTGTACTACAGAGAAAGAGAGGTATATCTGCATGTAGTTATGGGTATATATGTACACACACACATACCTCTACATATTTACATCTACATCTGGTTATACCGTTCTTTGACATGTAAAATAGACTGTGGTGCAGTGGGTCTCGTAGCGGGAGTGGTTGCTAGTTGGGTGGCGGCTCTGCCCAATGAACACTATTGCTTACATCCCTGGGGTGGTCTGAATAGACCCACTCCAGCAAACACCTGCACGCCTAGATGCATAATTACATACCCATAGTTCCTCCACCCGCACTTCATCTACAGCACTCATCCTTACTCTGGGTGCAGGTCGGGTCTAAACACACCACTACACACGGCTCACTCTACACTTCGCGGGACCCATCTCGTATGTTGTCTCGACCCATGGGTCATCAGGCTTTCTCACCCTAATCCGGGTATGTGCACTCCCCACCTTGATAGGTTATTGCACGGGCTTCCTCCTATCACAAGACAATTTTTGGAGTGTCCGGCAAGGAACAGTCCTGTCTCTGTTCCAAGATTAGTCTTCTCGGGTACACTGTGTCCCCCCCCGGTTGTATCCTGCCTGTGGTCTGGGGAGCAGTGGATTGTTTACATTGTTTGTGGGTTTGATTGTATGTTTCCCCTGTCCGGCTGGGGGGGGGTCATGCTACATGTTACATGTTTGTTGCTTGGGCCCTCACCTACTGGCATGCCCTCACATATGTCATTCCATTCTGCTGTCTCTTATCATTATAGCTATATATATATCCCATACACACACACACACACACACACACACATATATAATTATAATATATAATATATAATATATATATATATATATATATATATATATATATATATATATATATATATATATATATATATATATAAAAAACGACATGTGGATGTATGGGTGTCTGCATATGTATATATGTATATTTGTGTATTTATTTATCTGTCTATCTATGTATGTATACATTTGTACTACAGAGAGGGGGAGGTATATATCTATATAGTTATGGGTATTTATTCAAACACATTTACCTCTATATATCTATCTACATATCCTGTACTGTTGACTGGTATTGCTGGATACTGTGTTTCGTGTGCATACCGGCCAGCCTTGTGTGCCATGTATGCTTTGCAATACCTACGACTAAATCCGTTAGTGTACACAGAGTCACACGGACATCTATTGTTAGTACCAGGAATACATTCTTCCCCATGCGGGACAACCCACACATTGGGTATTCGACATTCGTCTAGACCCAGGGTTACATAGGTACCCCTGGCTATTTGTATGGTCTATGGCATGTGCCACACCTAGGATACTTGGGTCGTAACATCAGACAAGATGGGTCCTGAGGGGGGTGGGTCAGCAATGTGTGGTGGTGTGGCAGCTATGGGCCGGCAACCAGGGTAAGGATGGTGGCTGCGTGTGTGCTGTGGGTGGGTGGAAGCAGAACTGTGGGTTATGCATGTATGGGTTGGGGATGGCCTGGGTTGGATCGGCCTGTACTGCTCAGCCCGCCTAGTGGGTGGGGGACAGGGGTATGTGATGTCGACATGTGACACATGACAGAGGGCTAATTTAATTCCCTAGTTCAATAACAGATGTACAATACTATGAGCCTGGTAGTGTCTTGCAGGGCGGATGTGTTTGGCTGGGCGGGGGTGTATGTAAATTCATACGTGACGTGTATTGTTTGGAGCCTCTCAGGCCCATTGACAGTGCATGTGGACATATATGTTTCTGTTCATCTACCATTGGTATCTACAGATGTCTGGCCACATATACCTCTGTGGATATATATATATATTTGCTTACATATTTCTAACTATGTTGGAATATACCTACGGAGACATATATCTGCGTACATATGTCACTTGATATGTATATGTGGACATATAGATGTTGACATATATATGTTTAGTTGTCAGCATTTGCATGTATATCTGTTCATATATTTGTATGTAGATATATATGTATATACCTCTGGATATTTATATATATATATATATATATATATATATATATATATATATATATATATATATATATATATATATATATATATATATATGACTATATCTATAGATATGTTTTATCCATTTAGATAGTGATATATTTGCACACACACCCCCATCTAGCTGTTGGTATACATTCTCTGTACTGTTGCATGACTGGGCTGGGGTTATGTTTTGGACAACATACAATTTCTGCATATCTGGCATGGCTTAGTGGTAGATCATTTTGTGTATGGTGTGCATGGTTCTGGGTTCCGGCCTTGCAGACGCTGTTTGTTTTATTGCTGGGCAGAACACCGGCCATTGGATTCAGTGTGCTTACGGCACTTTCAAGCAGTTGTAAGCAGGTTTGCGCAGAGGTAAGCACTGCTGGCTTCCGGTTAGCTTATCCTTTGCTTAATCTGTGTCGGCGGTGCTTCTCCCCGCACAAACGCACTTGAACACGCTTACTGGTGCTTACATATGCTTACTACTGCTCATCTGTGCTTACGCCTGCTTACTGCTGACTTATTCATTATGGTACTGACTCTTCACATGTGCATTTGATGCAGTACTCCATTTCATATTTAAATGTTATTTAGTAGGTTGTACAGCAATAAAATGTAAATAAATGTTCGTATACAGGTTTCACATTGAAAATGTATATGCTGGAGTGGGACTTGAACGGGGTATGCCTGCTCATTAGGCGGACACTCTGACCACTACACTATTGCTGTGCTGCTTCATTTGCATATATCTTCCTTTTTATCCTCTTCAGCCTTTTAAGCTTCTTTAACGGTAGCTAAGCGATGGGCACATCCACACAACTATGGTTAGCTGTGCTCGGAGTTTTAAAAATTAATAAGGGGTTACTTCTTTTTATTTTTATGTCTTGTTGCTGTTGTACACATGGGGGACTGTTGTTGGGGATATGCGGACACCTATGAGCGGTCTCACTCATTTATGTGCCCTTTCTGCTGCTCTACTTTGCAGGGGTGTGTTTATTCTGAGAGCTTTGCTCTCAGACATGCCCCCTGCACTTGTACGCGCTCCGTGTAGGATTAGGAGTTCAGGCAGCGCACCTTCATTAATATGCATGGCGCGCTGCCATCCTCCTTCTAAACAGCCACTTTCTTGCAGCGCTAGACTAGTCCTGCACAGAAGGTTAGTAAATACGGCGGACTGTCTGTAAGTGTTGTTTCGCTACACTTGATTTTCTTCTATAAGGAAAAACCGTCCAACTGTATTTTGTTTCATCATGAGACAATAAAAGCACATCTTTGATAATCCTTGGACTTCTGCTGCTTCAATATACCATAACTGACACACATTTTAGAATTAAAGATTCCTTCAAGCTATTAAATCATATCAGGATCAACTCTGTTTAAAACAGCATAACAGATGTTAGTAATGTATCTGATATTTTTACTGATTGCTTAGTATTTTATATGATAAGTTTACAGTAAAGGATTTCCAAATAGGTAAAGACTTTGCCTGCTTTTAAAACATGTATTTTTGGATTTTTTGCTATGAAATCTATACTGAGGTTTTTTTTTCTAGTGAGACAGTGCTATGCTCTGTTATAACTGTTTTCCAGGTATTGCACTCTTGTATATGACAGTATGAATTGAAATATAATCAGTAAAGACTATTAAATCCAGACAAAGGAAATGTGTATTTTACACATTATATCCCATGAAAAGTAACATTATCTGTATCTTTTTTGTCTTTCTTATATCTTGTTAAAACACATTTTAAGTAATGCATTTTTTTCTTAATTCTCATAAAAGATACATGTTGTCCATTTGAACTTAAAAACCCATCACAATAATTCTTAAAAATAAATGCATGGTACCAGAGCTCTACTGTACATGCCTGCCATCCCCAAAGACCAGATATTACTGCACACTCCACAGTATCATGCAGACATACTGCACATACATTTTAGGTGAACACATTTTCACTCTGTGCTATACACAAATACAGACACAAGCACTCACATACAAACATGCATAGGCTTAGTTCAGTGAACTATATACATATCCCTCAAGTCCCTTCAATAAATTTGCAACAAAAACATTTAAGTCCAGCTTTATTCTACAACATTTTTAGATGAAAATCCATCAGTGCCTCTCCAGTGGTCAGAGGAGTTTCCTTGCACATTTTCAGACCTACATGCCGCAGTTAAGATGAGATGTCTTGTTGAATCCTCTGTATGACGTTCTAACTTTTTCATAGGTTCATAGGTTGGTACTAGCCTATTGGCCCTAGGGCCTATACAAACCAAGCCATAACAATTCCCTGGATATTTCTTCTCACAATATTTACTTCCCTGGACCCCTGTCTAGCAGGGTGACTGACGTGATCCCCGGGGTGAATTTCCTATCTCCCATCCAATCGTCAAGGTTCCTTTTGAAGAAGGCCAAGGAGGCGCTCTACTTGACATGTATGGGCAGTCTATTCCAGAGTATGGGGAGTCTCTGGGTCAGGAACATATCCCTCCAGCATGTTTTGTTCATTGTGATGACAAGGTTTAGATCCCTGGAGCGTGTGGCTCTGAGGGATTGGGATTTCTTTAAGTGGAGCATGTCCAACAGCTTAGGGTTAGACATGGCCTTGTATGTTAAGCAGAGATCGCCTCTGAGTAAATGATATGCCACAGAGAATAGCTGGAGTTTTTTTAGACGGTCAACATAGGGCATCTGCTTTAGGCCTGTGATTCTTTTAGTGAGGTATTTCTGTGGCCTTTCCAGCTGTTGCAGATGTCTTGTGAGGTACATACCAAATGGGGCGTTGTACTCTATAATAGGTCTAATGAGGGATGAGTACAGTGGGACAATGACCTCCTTTTTTCTGGATGAAAAGCCCTTAGTGATGAGGTGTGCCACATAGAATGATTCACTGACTGTTGTGGTGATGTGGTTATCGAAGGTGAGACCACCGTCCACCTGTGTCCATAGGTCTCTCATCACACTTTCGGTGTTTATTGTGCTGCCACCTATGTGGTAATTCATGGGTACATGATTTTTCCCAAAAGGGACAACTATACATTTCTTGGCATTAAGCTTGAGCCCATGGCTCTGATACCAAGCATCTGTTTCTGTAAGGCCCTTTTGTAGAATATCCATATTAGAAAAGTCTGACATTGATTGACATTGGACTCTGTGATGTTTTCTCACAGGACCCTCAGCATTGTCTTCCTTTGGAGCTGCTGTTTTTATCTTCCTCCATTTTGGATGGTCTGGTTTGCTTAGGTGTTCTTATCTTTCACTTTTCCAGGACTTCTATCCAACTTGGGTTTTGGACTATGATTTATATCTTTATTTGGCGATGGAATGATATTTCTTTCCTTCTCTCTTTATAGAATGGGGTAGCCATCCTTCTGTGGTCAGAGATTGATACATACCTCTCAATTGTACTGAATTCCCCAGTTTTTACCAGTTTTGAGGGGCACAAATTTCCGCGTAGCCCCTTCAATTCCCAATTTTTGTTTTTATTTTTATTTATGATTTTAAGTTATTCTGATGTCATCACGCATGAGCCAGCCTATCCCACAATGTCATCAACATGCAGGGTCATGCACAATGACATCTGCTTCGTGAAGCAGTGCCTGACTGCCTGTCAGTCTGGGAGACTGGAGTGGGAAATTTAAAAAAATAAAACCAAAGTTCAGAGACAGTTGTTTACAGCCAAGGCACAGACAACCAATAAACAAGGAATTGATCCTTATTCAGTGTGAAGGTTCCCTTACAGGACTTTTCTCCATAGTGAGAATATATTATGCAGAAAACGCATTCTATAACAAACCAGCACAAACTCCTAGAAGTGTATGAGCATGTCAGTCAAAGTAATGTAGGGAGAAACGGAGCAATTTAGAAGGTAACATCACTTTTTTTTATTATTTTTGAATAAATATTGCAATTTGCAATTGAGTGATGATGCTGAATGTGTAGTCGAAGAGCAGTCAGTGTAAGCTGGGATTGGGTAGCGGGATTTCTATGAAATAATGGTGTTGCATGATTTCTTTGAAACTGTGCTGTGTGTCCAAAACCTGAAGAACAAGAAAAGGACTGGATTTATATGGGGGATGGGGGTGGGGGGTGGCTGACATGCAGCCCGATATGGAGAAAGTAAACCAAGAAGAAAACGTTTAGCCATAAAAAATACTGGTGGAGACAGGTTGGGCTTTGCCAAGTGCAGACTATGCCAAGTTGCACCTACTGAGGCTTGGGATGTGCTAGCAAGCTTTGCTGAGAGGTCTGATTTTTGAAGTTCTGCACACTGTGACCTCAGAAGCTAAGCATATCACCTCTCCTTACCTTCAGAAATACACCTTCAGTACAGAGAACATTGAAATAATTTACTTTCTCTGCATTTTTAAATCATTTTTAGGTAATGGTATGCTCTGAAACATATTTTAGTTTTTCCTTCTTTGAATTAATGCTTAAATTAGAAAGAGCTGCATTTCTCCTAACCTACATTAACAGAATGAGACATTGTCTTTGCTCTCCTTATTTGCAACTTCCTGGTCTTGAGCGACCTTTAATGAGATTGATATGCTATAATAAACTAATAAACGACAGGCTGGATCACTTTTTGATGGTCACATCATCCGAGTGAGTGAGTGCGTGCGTGCGTGTGTGTGTGTGTGTGTGTGTGTGTGTGTGTGTGTGTGTGTGTGTGTGTGTGTGTGTGCTCAGCCACTCCCACACCATTATGATGACTCACATAAATGCAAAACAGATGGGGGAAAAATCCAAACAGCTGTTGTGATCATGTAAGTCAAAATACAACATATTAAGTTGCTTGGTTCTACTTGGTCCCTTGTACAAAGCACATCAGGTAATGAACCCTAAGCTGTTGAGCGGCTCACAACTCTAACTGTTACTGTAGTTCTGTGTGTTTATATGGCTATAACATATGCAGTGCTCTCCTTCAAATCTCTGACTTGTCCCCCATAAAATGTATGTGTTTGTAACATTTTTTATAACAGCAACAGTCAATTTCTAAAAAAAAAAAAACACATGCATCTCTTACTTGTGGCTTATTTTTCCCTATTTTAGTTGCAATCTAACATTTTAGTTTTGAAGGCCACCCCACTCTCCCTTTGCTCAAAGTGCACATTCTTTAAAATGATGTTTTCCTTACTTCTGCACCCTGCCCCTTACTTTTTTGACTGTACCAGTTTTGACAGTCCCAGAATTGCTTTGCTTCCATTGGAAAAGAAAAGACTCCTTCCTTATAGTTCTGATGGAAAATGTGGACCACCAAGGTTAATAACAAAGAAGAATGCATCTCATAAAGGCTAGGTGAAAATTCTTTATCAAGTTAAGCGCTATCATCTACATCTTCATTTTAATAAAGCATTTTCACTTTTCGTTTATAGAGTGCATTTTTTTTCAACAATGCAGCCATTTATGGTCATTGTCAGCCTGCTTTTTCCCAATGTACAAGAAGTAAATAGTCTAACATACAGAACCATAAAGTGGTGAAATTACAATGCGGTCATTCATTTTAGTTGTGTTTATTTATTTTATGATGCCATAGCTTTTGAGTAATGAAGGCATTAAAGATGTGATTCATCTGAAGGTACAACATACAAACAAATGCACCACCTAAACTGTAGGTGAAAATACATTATTAAGTTGAGCACTTTTACCTTTCAAAGTAAAGCATACCAATCTCTCAGAGCAAGAAATCTGGACAAAGCCAAAATAATAGTGGTGTGGGACAAAGGCCCAAAAATAAGGACACGTTTTAAATATTGCTCCTATAAACTCAGATACCTGCTGGAATAATAGGTTTTGCATTGTTATGTATTTTCTGAGGGATATGACGTCTGAAATTCAAATGTCTGCCATTATTTATTTTTATTTAGTAACTTCAATCTTGATGTTGGCATCCTACAATTCCATTGGATTGGGTGGGATTATATGATTTTGCATGCAAATTGTATGTTAATCAGCACCCCAGTTTTTGGCCAGTTGTACCTACTTTTCATGGGCCTTTGTCCAGATCTTTGATGTTTCCAGGTTGAGAGGTATGGATTGATATAGCTATCCTTCTCTTCCATAGAATGGGATAACTATCCTTCTCTGGTATGTTGAATGAGATATTTATATTTTTCTGGCCATGTAATGGAATAGCTATCATCTGGTCATTGAATGGATAATTCTGACTATGCTTTTGCAGTCATAGAATGAATATCTATACTTGTTAGGATCAGCTCTGTTAAAAGCACTGTAACTTGTTTGTTAGCATACTTCAGGTATAGATAGGATTCATGTTTAGTAAAGAGTCTGATATTTTTACTAAGTGTCCTTTTCATAGGTTCATAGGTAGTTACTAGGCATGCAGTCCTGGAGACCATTAATGAGCCTAACCTAAATTGCCAATTGCCCCAAAACACTGCCTGGTTAAGTGACTTGCTGAAGGTCACACAGTAGGCAAATGACAATGGCAAGATTCGAACCTTGTAACCATTAGCACAAGAAGGAGCCCATTAACAAGTCAGAGCTTTACCCTTTGCATTAATTGCCAGTCTGTGGTAAACAGACAAACTTTACGCCATAGAATGGGTATCCTTCTCTAGCCGCAAAATTAGATAACCATCATTTTCTGGTCACAGAATGGGAAATACCCTTCTTTGTCCAAAAAAATGGGATATCTATCCTTTCCTGGTCACAGAATACAACTGTTTTCCTCTGGTCATACAATGGGATATCTATCCTTCTGTGGTTTGGATTAGGATATTATCTTTCTCTGGTAATAGAATGGGTTATGTATCTTTTTCTGGTCAATAATAGGATATTTATCCTTCTCTGCCTATAGAACAGAATAACTAACTTTTTCTGATCACAGAATGCAATATCTACCCTTCTATTGTCATTGAATTGGATAACTACCCTTCTATAGTCAAAGAATGGAACATCTTGTATTTCTCTGTTTACAGAATGAGATAATTAGTTAACCATTTAAAATGTCAGGACCCACCAGAGCGATTCCCGAAATACAGAGACTGAAAGAACAGACTTACATATAGTAAGTCTGAGACACAATTTCTCGAAATATTCTCTTTTCTCCTAGGTATGGCAATCTTGGAGTTGCTATGTATAACTTTGGTGGTTGGGATGGTGCAGGGGGGGCTTGCTCCCCTTGAAAAAAGAAGTTTAAAGGAGAAAACTGTTTTTCATTTTTCGGTCTTCTCCTGTGTTTTCATTTTTTGTTTGGCTTGTCATCACTTAGAATTTTGAGTGCCAACATTTCAGTATGGAGCCTGATAATTATCCTTCTCTGGCCATAGAATGTGATAATAATCTTTTTCTGGTCATGCAATGGGATATCCATCCTCTGGACATAGACAGGGTTAACTATACCTTACTAGTCATTGAATGAGCTCTCTGTCATTCACTGGTCATATAATGGGATATCTATCCTTCTCTGGTCATCGGACAGGATAACCATCCCTCCTTTCTGGTCACTGAATGAGCTCTCTGTCATTCACTGGTCATATAATGGGATATCTATCCTTTTGTGTTCATGTTCCTGAAGTCTGGCTGTAGTCAGTTAGACGATGTCTATTCTTGGACTGAAAATCAGAACTAATGGGTGGTGATCGGCTATCAGACTGACCTTTCTCTTCTACATGTTGCTGTGAAAATGTCATGCTATTTGTAACTGACTAAAGACTTCCTGGTCAACGTGGGTATAATTTTTTGGGTATAATTTCTTTCAGCTTTTGTTAAATAGTACGATACAAAAAAGCTGATTATTTTGTACTATTCAAGAAATTGAGAAACATAGTGCTGTCAGCATATAAGAAAGCATTATCTGACAAATATATCAGACAGATATGTTTAATTATTACTATAACCAGTGTGAAGTTGTACTGTTTTGCTCTATAAGGCCATTCTTAACAATATGCGACATCACATACTGACTTCTGTAAAAAAGCATTCAGTAGCTGCAATAACCAATGAAACATGAAACATAGTTCTGTGATAGCAATTCACCAATCTAGAATAGGCTGACAGCTGTGAAATATTTTTCAAATAAAAGACTTTAACAGAGACTTCACCATACATGGTTACTGCCTCTGTTTCGCATACACTTCACTTTTGCTTTCAGGGGTTCTGTTTTTTCTTGTTTAAATTTGCAGTAAAACTTCATACATTTAGATAAATATTACAGTTTTTCCTTAATCTTGACAGAAGATTTTGGTAATGCATTTTGAGTATCTAGTTTTAGTATTAGTTACCCTCTAACCACTTCTGGGGTAACCCAAATAATATGTCAATTAGTACTGGCACCAGTATGTGAGTCTAAGCACATTTCATTTCTTTATTTATTTTTCATTGATAGAATTGGCTTCACCAGTGACAATACATTCATAGAGGGGACCTAGGGAAAACTCTTGCAAATAAATGACATTACATAGACATGAAAAAGAGCGGCAATCAAACCCAAATGCTAGGAAACATAGGAATAATGCAAACAAATATGCACACTTGGCTTGTACGAGTTGTAAATAGCATGAACTACAGTTCCTAATATAAAGGGGTTCATAAATGCAGTGTCAGCATTCGTTAAACAAGCTGCAATATCACTCGTGGTCATTACAGCATGTACACCCCATGAACAATTGCACCATCCCAACGGCTTGCACCTAGAACAGTCATCCCCTTTGCCCTACACTAGTTATGCCACTGTAGCTTGTTCTACGGCTCTCCAGGTACATATTCTTTTGACCTGATCCTTCAGATAGTATGTTCTGCTGTCTTTCTGTTTAAACCAACAGTCTTCTAATGGGAACTGTTTCACTGATCAGCTAATCAATACTCAGAACATTGAACATGATAGATCGCCAGTGTCCTATCATAAGAGCTACTTTCTTTATCTTCTTGGGGTTAGTGTGTTCTCAGAGTTGGTATATGCATAATTTGGGGATGTGAGGACTTATCCCTATGCAGGGGTACAGGGAAGGTTCCCACTGTAAAAGTAAAAATGTTCTTTGTATTTTGTGACCTTGGGTATGCCATAACCTGACTAATGACCTCCTGAGGTTTTGGATATTCTGGGTTTAAATCATCACGTGTTAATTCAATGAGATGCAATTTTTCATAATGAACCTTTTTTCGTCTTTGGAGCATTTTCGCACATATGAAATAAGGTCTTTGCCTGAGCGAATCAAGACACATTTTATTATCTGAGCATTCAGTCCATCCTACTGCTTCTCACCATTGGAGCTACTTCTGTCGACTATGTTACCGCTTGTTCTAATGTTAACCCCTTTTTCAAATGTGTCTGTTCTATGTAACTACATAGTACAATCCACACTAGTCTGTCCCACAATGCATCTGCTAGTCTCTGTGCCTTGATGTATCTGCTAGTCACCCACAAATTTGGAGTGCTCAGCCAGACTTTCCTGTTCAGCCATTTATTCCGAAGTACTTTCATTTCCTTTTTTGTTTCTATTAGGAAACCTGAATCTCTTTGTGGTTCCCAAATGTATTTATTTTGGTTCTGCCGAATAGTTAGAAATTTCTTTCAGAGACTTCTTATATGGTTTAGTTTAGATATTGGTTGAGATTCAGAAAGGCTTTGCTTGATGGGAAGCCTTAGCTAGTAATTTTTTCCCATTTGGCTAAGCCTTTCTGATTCATACACTGATCTGTTGCTGATGCTTTCCCATCACAAGGACTATTGTACAATATAATCTTTAGGATTCAAAAATACTCACCACTCACAATAATTGTCCAGGACAAGTTGGTTAGCACTATCTCAGGGGTAGATCTGCATGCTAATGCTTCATTCTGGGGCAGTGAGTAATAGTAATAAGCCATGTAGTCTAAAATAGAAATATCTGTAGCTACCAATTTGCTAGGCCAAGCAGTTCAATGAAGTGGCTGAGTAAAATTTTACTTTAGAGGAAAAGTGAACAGAAAAAAAACACAGCAGTCACCCATTCACTTCTATGGGAATACTCCCAGTGCAGGAAGTTCAACAAAGATATGGGGTGAGCGTTTTGTGTCTATGTTTATGGACATGTGTGCATATTTCTGCAGGGACATAAATGAAGCAGCATGAATGCATATGTGTGTGTGTGTGTGTGTGTGTGTGTGTGTGTGTGTGTGTGTGTGTGTGTGTGTGTGTGTGTGTGTGTGTGTGTGTGCTTGTGTGTCTGAGCATGCGCTCGTGTGTGTGTGTGTGTGTGTGTGTGTGTGTGTGTGTGTGTTTTGGAGCATGCATGTGGCTGAATTGGTGGGTGTCTCCATGAGTATCATTGATTGTGGGAAGGTAACTTCTTTCTTGATGAGTGTAGTGTGTTTCTGAATATCTGGGAGTGTGTGTGTGTGTGTGTGTGTGTGTGTGTGTGTGTGTGTGTGTGTGTGTGTGTGTGTGTGTGTGTGTGTGTGTGTGCACGTGTGTGTGTGTTTGTGTGTGAGACATAATTTGGGGGAAGTCTTTGTGAATGTGGTGATATGCAGGTCACCAGGAAGAACATTAACGCAGTTAGGTCTGGCACAGCTAGTGTACAATTAAGAGACATGGTAATGAGACAGTAATGAGATCCTTCTCATCAAGGCTACTCCTATTCTGAACTGTATTTTCTCACCCTCATCCTAACTGACCAAATAATGCTGGGCAGTTTGTTTGAGTAGTGAGGATTTGTTGTCCAACAGTCCATAATTCTTTACATTCATACAGGGAAAAGTGCTAACAGCTACTTATCAGATGTGGTATCACCGTCTTGTAAATTGTAGTGCTACTCTTTTAACTTAGATAGCTCACTCTGTCCACTGTTTAATAGGAAGTACTTAATTCTGGTTACTGGACATTAAATTATTATGCATACAATCTGAAATTTCTGTTTGTTTGGCACAAAAACATACTGCATAGAACTTGCTTTCCTTTAGCAGCACCACAATCTGCTCTTTTTCCACTTATTTTTCTACTTGTGGTTACAAAATATGAAACATGGTGTCCTCTGACAAGTCATGTGTAAATGTTGCCAGACAATTGCCTTCTGCTTTATTTTAGCACTTTGCCTAGGCTAATAAGTTTATTTGCATTTATAAAATATACTTGAATAGTCTCCTTTCTGTAAAAAAAAAAACTCTCTGAATGCTTTCATTTTTTTCTTTGGTGTCTGTTAAGAAATCTGAACCTTTCTGTAGTCATGAAAGGTATTTGATTCTTATGGCTTTGTGTGTTATAGTTTCCTTCAAATATTTTTCATGTGGTTTAACTTGGGTTAAATTGCCAACATTATTAGAAAAAAAAAACAAATACACAGAGCCAGAGATCTGCTGAACAAGTTTGATTTATTTGCTGCTTGAAGAAAAAGGTACATTCCTCAGTAATGTGTCTGCATACCTTACATGAACTTTGACCTATAATATTACACACATTTTTTTTTTATTTAACTGACATTTGTATACATAAACCTCATGAATTGTGAGTACTCAGGAATTCTAAATAAGAAAAATATTTAAGTTTCTTTGCTTTCTGTTTATGCGCCTGAGTACAAGCAACTGGGAGTGGGAGGCTGGCACAATAGGGGTGGGAGGCTGGCACAATGGTTAAGGTGTTTACCTTAGAATTGCAAGGTGCAGGGTTTGATTCTCACATGGGATAATTGGCTAGGCTTAAAATGGCCCACAAGGCAGTTAGCCTAGTACTAATCTATGAACCTAAGTATGAACCTATGAACTAGATAATATCAAGTAGTAGAATGGAAACAGCACCTTCTGTGTGGAGTCTGCATGTCGTCCCCGCGGTTGAGTGATATTTAAAGACATACAAGTAGGTGTGTGCGTGAATGGGTGTGCCTTCTTTGAAGGTTGGGCGTCGGGCAGGCAAATTGGAACTGTAAAAATCCACTGCCAACCATTAGTGGACCGGAGTTCCACTGAGTCGACCCCTAACCGGGAAAGCCGAAAGACATTACTTTTTTGAAGGGAAACAGCTAGTAGATGTTGCTTTGTACATTAGCCAAGAGAAGCAGAATATTAAGATTTATAGTACACCCACCCAAACTACAAAATATATATATTTTCACGCATTATCAGTCACTGGTACCCACATTGAATAGTTACTATTGTTAGCCACTAGTTGGTATTCATAGTCAAGCTGTGTAGTATAACACCAAAAGGGATGCACAATTGTACAAAGATTCATAGAAAAGTGCAACAAGTAAAAAGGCACAGGAATAGAAGTATACAAATGACCACATAACATGCAAATGAAGAGGCTCAGTCTAATAAGTACATAAATACAGATGAGGCCCTGTGAAAGGAGGTCACTATTAATAGATTTCAGAAGTGAAGGGGCTCAAGTAATTGGGTGTGAGCATAAAGGCAAAAGGTACTCACGTCTGTGTAGAAGCAGTTGGTGAATATACAGAGCACAGCAGCATTTGATATCCCCTAAACACCACTAGCCTCCACCTAGGACTGCAACATGGATGCAGATGGCATAATTGAAAATGTCCTTGGTAGAAGGTAACATACCAAATTGTTTCTATCTCTCAACAGTGATATTATATGGAGTTTGGCAGATATTGTGACCCACAAACTGGATCTAGTGGAATACATATAATTCATATTCCAGTGGCTAGTAAGGTTACTATGACTTATGTAATTTTGAGAGAAATAGTCCTAATAGAACTTGGTTCCCCAAGGGATACTAGGTTATAACAGGTTATATCAAGCTGGCAGATGTCGGTGCTAGTATGTGTGCTCTGTGTGGTCTTGTTGCCTACTGCTATTGAAGTTGTAGCTCTGTTTTTTTTTTTTTTTTTTTTTTGTGGCAGGACATTTGCCTGTGCAGGTGTAGGGTAATGGCCACCATTTCATGCTTCTCTGTCATTATACATGGCTGTTTGAGTACATCACCCTAAGCTTCTGTTTGATTGTACGGATGTGTAATGATGTAGTTAAGTTTACAGGCTGTGGATACCATCTCAGGTTCTTTTTCACTAACCGTGTGTGTGATTCTGTAGCTAATGTCAGAGACTATGGATACCTTCTCATTCTTCTACTTCATTGCACATACATGAGGTAGGGTAGCTGATTTCAAAGGCTGTGGGAACCATCTCAGGCCTCTAATTATTACATGTATGTGTAGTTGTCCTTTTGTACTGCTGTTTGCATATAGTCTGTCTCTGTGTGTGATGGCTGGTGTGTTCCTTTTGTCATTAAGTAGGTGCAGAGTGAGAGAAAAATTGCTTCTAACTGCTGCAGAAGGCAAAAAACACTTTTACACAACGGGATGCCTGGAACACTGATTTCCTCACTAAGTATGCATTTTGCATCATCTTTGAATTATCTGCAGTAGTGGCACCATTCCCTTTCAATCCCCCTCCTGTATATCATGATGGCACCACTGAGCTGTAGGCTGTAGGTACAGGGCTATCATCTTTATGTGCATTGGCCCAGACTGCAGCTGAGGTGAATCAAGTGTGCGATAGTGTAACTCCACAAAAGCATTGTGCCTTACCACCAACACCTGCGTTTATTTCCTTACATATTTCCCTTTAATGTCTATCCCCCTGTTTGCTACATTTGCCCTTTCCTACTTTCCTACGCTCCTTTTCCACCTTTTTCAATGGAACTAAGAGTTCCAGTTGGCAGGGTACCAGATCACATGGATTTCAAATATGTTACATGTGTTTGCCATACAGTGACAGGTGTGTACCAACCACAGCAGGCATGGATTCACACTACCTGCTGTAAGTTTGTACAAGGCAGTGCAAGACTTCAGCCCTTGCTCAACTACAAATCTCTTACTCTGCTCCACTCAGCTGAAATTATGACTTTTCTGCTATGACTGATTGGCTCTCCTTGAAGTGTAGCTGACATCCTACTGATGCAAAATGGCACTAGTTCGTTATTCATGTTTACACAACAATGTATTACTGCCACATTACAACATACATTCGCAAATCCTGGCCATTAAAGGCTGCACTATGAAACTGAAACATGATAATATCCTCATATTAACATTACTAAAGGTCAATACAGGAGTAACAGAAGATGGAAAAACTAAATGCTAGAATGTACTTTTCTATATTTGTGCAGATTTGTTTCTGTGTGTGTGCATGTGTGTATGAACGTGTGTGTGTGTGTGCGCGTGTGCGTGTGTGTGTGTGTGTGTGTGTGTGTGTGTGTGTGTGTGAAGATGAATTAGTAAACATGCAGGCCTGAGTAAAGTCTGCCTCTGCATGTGTATGTGTATATGTGTGTGTATATATGTTATGTAGCAGTTTGTTTAATGATTAGTGAATGCATGGTGTCATTTCACAATGTATTGAAATTCCTTGTTAAGTAGTGCTGTATCTGAACCTGCTGTGATTGATTATAGCACAGTGGTGGTATGTACAAGTAAAGGGGTGTGTGAACAGATGTGTTGTGTTGGGGATGTGTGACATTGTTTAATTTTTATTTAATTTATCTGCTGTGTGTCTTAATGTCAGGGTAGATGCGATTTTTTTGTTAATTGTTCAAGGAAACATTTTTTGTTAATTTGTTTGCTCAATGTTCTGGTATCAATCAAATGTGTGTCAATGTAGAGGATCATTTGCAAATAATGACATACTCATGTGTGTGTGTGTGTGTGTGTGTGTGTGTGTGTGTGTGTAGATATAGCTCTCTCTCTCTCTCTATATATATATATATATATATATATATATATATAAAACTATATACATATATATATATATATATATATATATATATATATATATATACACACACACACACACACACACACACACACACACACACACACACACACACACACACACACACACACACACACACACACACACACACACAGCAGTTTATTTTATTCTGGTATACGTATACTCAGTTTAGGCAATGGAAAAAATAAAAGGAAATACTTCCTCAGATTTTGTGCTGAGCCATGCCTGTCTATTTCTGGGATTAAAATATACATTGACTCATTCATGGTTATCTTGACATAGATCAAATGTGCTTGAGAAGATATGCTATTTTGGTACAGGTGGCAGAGAAGGCATACATTGCACAGTAATTCAGCAACATGATTTTTTTAATGACAGAAAAAATATCTCATGCACTTATAGGTTCATAGGTGTTTACTAGGCTAATGACCACAAGGGCCTTTTTAAGCCTAACTATGCATCCCAAATCTCTGACAAGTTCTGCTACCCTTGATAAGTGTAAGCATGGGCATGGGAGATGAACCATTTACAGGTTACCTGTATCCATTACAGATATATGTGCCAAACCAGTGATGAATTTCTGGTTTCCCATCCAATTGTCCAAGTTATACTTGAATTGGGTTAAGGAGGAACTGTGCTTCACATGGATGAGGAGCCTGTTCCATAGATGGGGTAGTCTCTGGGATACATACCTATCTCTCCAGTAGGTTCTATTTATATCACAGGCAAGGTTTAAGTCTTTAGTTTGTTTTGTGGATATGCAGGAGGTCCATCAGAGTGGGGTCTGACAATGCTCTGTATGCCAAGCATAGATCTCCCCTCAAAAGCCTGTAGGAGACAGAATACAGGGATAGGGCCTTGAGGCAGTCTGCATAAGACATATTACTTACATCCTGTGTTCTTTTAGAGAAGAACCTCTGTGGGCATTCCAATTGTTGGATATGCCTGGTTAGGTACTTACCAAAGGGGGCATTGTACTCAATGATAGGTCTGATGAATGCCAAATAGAGTGGAACAATGGCTTCCTTGGACTTAGATGCCATACCTTTGTTTATAAGTTGGGCAACATAGAATGATTTCCTCACCACTGTAGACACATGATGATCAAAGGCGAGATTACTATCTATGTGTGTCTCTACGTCCCTGACTACTGGGTCAACTCTAAGGGGTATGTTGTCAGTATGATAGTTACCAGGAATGGATGACTTCCCAAAGGATACTACTATGCATTTCTTGGCATTTAGTTTTATTCCTGGTCTAAAACGAGTTGTTTCACTGAAAGTAAACAAATTGAAACATCAGCCAAATGACAGAAACTTGTTAAAGCTTTAACTTGATGAAACAATGCAATAGAACCAAACCCTCCTGCACCCAACAAACTTACTTATATATCAGTCTACTTATGATAATCAAATGTTCACTTTCACGAACCACTGCTTGACAGTATGAAAAGAGCGAATTTTCAATTAAGCAAACGGGAAATTCAGTGAATTTTAAAAAGGGAATGGAGGCAGTTGGCCAACATCAGGGAATTTGCACTTTTCCCCACTGTATTGCAATCTCAGAGTTGGTATATATAGTTAGGGGATTGTCTGAGGTTCAGCCCTCACCTGGGTGGGTATGACATACTGCAGTGTGCATTAAGATTGAATGTTGGCCAACTGCTTTTATTCCCTGTGTAAAAATCCATTGATATGAACGTTCACTTAAATGAACATTCACTGCTTTCATCTCAATGAAGAGAGTTTCCCGTAAGTGAGCTTTGATTATGTGAAATAGATCCATATATATATATATATATATATATATATATATATATATATATATATATATATATATATATATATATATATATATATATATATATATATATAGTGTGGATCTACTACACTACACCGACACACCACAAACCCGACAGCCAAAACACCGACACCCAAACACCGAAACCACACAATACTGACAGTCCACATTACCGAACACCATAACACCGACTCACAACAAACACACAACCCCAGCACACCAAAAACCTTACAAACCTACATTAAACCTTACATACACAACTATCTATGCACTAACATTAACCCAAACCCTAACCCTAAGGTCCGTCACTATCACACACTTACCTTACCTGCACCCAAACCCTAAAGTCAGTCACTGTCGCACACTTACCTAACCCGCACCCTAACCCTACAGTCTGTCACTAACGCACACTTACTTTACCCGCACTCTAACCCTAAAGTCTGTCACTATCGCATACTTACACAGTCGTGCTCGTTTCACATGTCAGTGTTTTCAGCATCGGGATTTCGAACTGTCGGTTATTTCCGTTGTCGGTCTTCTGGTGTCGGTGTTCTCGTTTATGGCGTTTTCATCTGTCGGTGTTCTTAGATTGACCCATATATAATATATACACATATTCAAAATATATATATATATATATATATATATATATATATATATATATATATATATATATATATATATATATATATATATATATACACACACACACAAATATATATATATTTATATATATATATATATATATATATATATATATATATATAGGGGTCCTATGAACTTTGTTGAACTGTACTTTGGTTGACATCTGTTTAATCAACCAATTTGGTCAATTAAACAGATGGTTGATAGGCGTAGGAGATCAACAGTCCCTGCGTAAGGGAATATACCTTTTGTTTCCGGAGATTGTGTGATCTCAGAGTCAGAATATATAATTAGCAGGGGGTGCAGGGGGTGGGGGGCTTGTCCCTACACAAAATGTTGATATCTTATTTATTTTGCAGGTTTTGCATGTGCCAGTTACTAATTCTCAACATATGCATAGCAGTGCGTTGACATACATATTGTCGATCAACTTGGGTTGACATTATGCATAGGTTCATAGGTTCATAGGTTGGTACTAGGTTATCGGCCCTAGGGCCTATACAAGTCTAGCCATAACAATTCCCTGGCTATTTCTTCCCACACTATTTACTTCCTGGATCCCTGTCTAGCAGGGCGACTGACGTGATCCCTGGGGTGAATTTCATTTCTCCCATCTGATCGTCAAGGTTCCTTTTGAAGAGGGTCAAAGAGGCGCTCTGCTTGACATATATGGGCAGTCTTTTCCAGAGTCTGGGGAGTCTCTGGGTCAGGAACTTATCCTCCAGCATGTTTTGTTTATTGTGATGACAAGGTTTAGATCCCTGGAGCGTGTGGCTCTGAGGGATTGGGATTTCTTTAAGTGTAGCATGTCCAACAGCTCTGTGTTTGACATGGCCTTACATGTTAAGCAGAGATCGCCTCTGAGTAGATGATATGGGTCAGAGTATAGCTGGAGTTTTTTAAGGCGGTCAGCATAGGGCATCAAAAGTACCATTTAATGGATTTAAATAGATCAATATTTCTCTCTCTCTCGCACTCGCTCTTTCTACCCCAAATCTTGAATTTCAAAACATTGATACCAAAATCTTGAAAATTGAAAACATTGAAAACACAAAGCATTGAATTTCATAACACTGAAAAAAACACAGGACACCAACACTTACTATATTCCAGCACAACTACATACAGAAACATATTACACTTCTCCAAATATAAGCAGGGGGCCAAGCCCCCCTACACCCCCCCATGTGGGGGCTGTGCCCCCCACATCCCCTGCTACTTAAATATATCAACTCCGAGATCACCCTCCACAGAACAAAATGGCAAACATACCATTACGTGCTTCATGACTGCCTGTTGTAACCTTAGTCATGTTCCCTTCTAACTTGCTATACTACAACATAACTCATCTTAGTGTAGTGAAGTGTGATCTCGGAGTTGATATATTTAAGTAGCAGGTGGTGTGGGGGCACAGCCCCCTATATGAGGGGAACAGGGGGCTTGCCCCCATGCTTATATTTGGAGAAGTGTAATATGGTTTGCTTTTATTTGTTTCTGTATGTAGTTGAGCTGGAATATAGTAAATGTTGGTGCCCTGTGTTTGTTCAATGTTATGGGATTCAATGTTTTGAGTTTTCAGTGTTTTGAATTTTCTAGGTTTTGAAATTCAAGATTTTGGGCTTTCGACATTCTGAAGTGAATATATATATATATATATATATATATATATATATATATATATATATATATATATATATATATACACACACACACACACACACACACACACACACACACACACACAGATAGATAATAAAAGTGTCCACATAGCAAAGGAGAAAACATAAAAAAACAAAAACTCTGACTCAGTGTCTTCTCACAAATAAAAGCTGCACGTGCAATTATTTTGTGTGTATACATATATATGTGTGTGTGTGTGTGTGTGTGTGTGTGTGTGTGTGTGTGTGTGTGTGTGCATATATATTATATATATTTATTTATAAAGCATCAGGGAGTCTCAAATCAAGGAATAGAATTTGGGGAGTTTAAACACATTTACTCTATGTTCAGCCAAATGTACAGAAATCACCCAATGAAGCAAGTGTAGTAAAGAATTTCAAGGGAAAAGTAAATAGGTCATTGGTTTTTAAGTCTGATTGTCAATTTTACAGCCTAATGCCTTCAAGAAGATTGATTGCCATAAACCAGTGTTTACATTTCTCACATATTTATGTTTTTAGTATTTGGATCCCTGACCTAGTGTTAGCTCCCTCAGCAGGGCATTGCATCTGCTGACTTAGACAGAAATGAATTTGACATTTGCCTTATAAACTAGACAAAAATTATGTCTACATACTGTATTAGACGCAGAATATAATGGCAGCTTCTGAAGCCTTGTAATTAGTTCTTCTATAGTTTTCCAGCCATATGGTTATTCTAGTAAGAAATCTTTGTTACTTTCACAAATATTTCCAGTGGCTTGTTTAAAGACTACAGAATGCAGAATTTTAATGAATACTGAGTTAGGTCAGGGAAGTATAAAATGCTACAGTGCTCTTCCTAGCTTGAATAGACTCTTTACAACTATATGGATTACAGAATTAGCTTTTCTGACTTTGGTGAAAGTTTAAATTGTTTTCTATCACAGCCATTAGATCTTTTCTGATAACTTTATTATGTTTTGGCCATTTTTTGTAGTCTTAACTTGTGTTCCTTTGTCAGGTCTCATGATGCTACACTTAATGAAGTCAAAATCATTGCTATTGCACCAGGTGTTCAGTTTTGAATGTCATCCTGAAAACCTGAGAATCTTTTGTTCAAGCAATTATGTTATTCTGCAGTCATCAGCATTTGTAATAATCCACAGTCAGTTTGTCATGTTTATGACTGGAAGCATAGGCAAAAAAAAAAAAAAAAAAAAAAAAAATATATATATATATATATATATATATATATATATATTGGCCCCAGCACAGAGCCTTCCAGGAAACCACTGATAACTAACTTCCTTTGGGATAGACAGGTAGCCGCTTACCTTGTCTTATTGTGACATGTTGTTTAATCAGGGTTTTAATCACTGAATTAGGACTGAATTGACATTTTATATCATTAATCTCTCAAATATTTCCTTTTGTCCAACAGTGCTGAGTGTTTAACTAGACCAAGGTACATAGTAAGCATTGTTAGCCCATCATCAGGTGTCACAGCTGCCTTTTCAAAGGATGAAACAGGATTCAAAAGGCAAGATCTGCCCTTAACAAACCCATACTGCTTCAGATGTAACAGAAGTCGGATCTTTGTGTAATTTTGGATAATAGTCATTATGACTTTCACCATGATTTTACAAAGAATATTGGTTATACTGATCAGTCTAAAACATTTTGAGCCAAATAATGTCAGTACAATCTTTTGCAGGTGAGGGAGTACACCCAATACCCAATGTGCTGTAACATGTCTGTCTCTTTTGTAATGGAAATGGCATATTTCAATATAAGTGGACAATATTTCACTAAATTTACATCAACTTAAGATAAATAATATAGTAATTTAGTGACTGACAGCCTGCAAAAAGTTTCTAAAAGATACCCTAAAAGATCTTGTAACTAATTGTTTAAATGTTCCATTATGATAGTAGACAATTGCACAGCTCAGCTAAATGACTACAAGTTGTTTCAGACTACATCATATGTTAAAAGTTTTACAAACATCCCATTTCACTTGTGATGGGAATCTTAGAATTGGGTACATGTCTTATATGTGGGACTCAACTGATTACCTAAAATGAAATAAGTTGAACCCTTTTTTCATGAGGCTAATGCAGTAAGACACAATTGTGGAGTAGAATACTTGTCACCCATTTCATCCATCTTCTTTGGTTAAAGTATAGCTCATAAAACATCATGCATTGAAACATCACTGTGAATGTTGACAATTTGGCAGTAGTACATGTTATGTACATACTAAGGGTCATCATCCAGAATGGCAAGCTATCAATTGATTGTTTAATTTGTGCGGACACGTGGATGATTATAAAAGGTAAAAAAGAAGTAAGAACAGGTTAATCTTATACCAGATCTTGGTTAAAAATGTCAGCAAAGACGGCACTGTAGTTTAAAACTCAGTTAAAACTAATTTGTGAATCTGGCACTGTGAATTGAACTTGGTTGTGCAAAATATAATGTCCTTGTTTGTATATAATCAGACCAATTGGGAACAATAGTTTACATTAATTTACGAGTAGATATGTGTGGTTAGCATCATAAAGAATTGCAATTAAGAAAAAAAGACAACACCATCTGAAAGGTTACCACAGTGAAGAGGAATGCCTCTGCCTGAAGGTATATCTGCAGGATCATGGGATCATATAAAATTCAAGGCAACTGAGCATAGTGGCCATTTATGCTTTGCAAGTGCCCACCCCTTAAACATGGCCTCCCTTTTCAAGGAGGGCTAGACCAGTAAAGCCAGGAGTGAATTTATAAATACCCATCCAGTTATCTTGTTCATGTTTGAGAGGATGTACTACAGTGCTGATTAATTTGCAATGAAAGTAGATTCTGAAGGTGGGGAAGGCATCACATAATAAATTTATTGCTGTACCTTGTTTATTTATTTGCTGATGCAGGTTTAGATATTCTGGTCTTAGCATTAGCAGTATGGTTTGATTTATGGAGATACAACAGATCATGGACTACTGGGTTCCTAATTACATGAAAGGCAAAGCACAAATCACCATTCCGGAGTCTATAGGACATTGAATAAAGAGACAGTGCTTCCAGTCTTTACTGGTATCTTAGGGTTCTTAAATTTCTTTTTAGTTAAGAACCTTGGGAATCTTTCGAGGTGTTTCATCTGTCTAGTAAGGTATATCCTAAAGGGTCCACTGTATTTCATGATTAGCTGAATCAATGCAGAATATAAGGGGGGCAATTACTGCTTTAGATGTAGATGATAATCCTTTTGCAGTTGGCTATGGTAACTAGGACTTCTAGATCACTAAAGCAACATGAATATGAAAAGAGAGGGAATTATTAATCCATTTCCCAACAATATAACTACAGTCTCATTTTTGAAGTGGGGTGTTGTCTATGCTATAACCTGGTGGAACGGTTGTCTATGAAATCTGAAAATATTACATTGTTCATGTAATCTGAGCCTATTATTTGTACACCAGGTATTGAAAAGTTTAAGCTCCTGCTAGAGGGCCTGGGCATCAGAGAAGGACACCAAATTTATAGCTATCCACAAATTTGCTTAACCAGAGATTTTGGTTTGTGATCAAGACATCCAAAATGCAGATGCCAAACAACAGAGGTCTCTGTATTGAGCGATGTAGAACATCAGTGATCACCTTCATACTCTCTAAGGAAACACCCACTGCCCGTGTTGTGCATGTTCTATCTTTAAGCCAAGTTACTATCCGTCTTACTACTAAGTGGTCTGTTTGGAGTGTGTTTAGCTTGTTTATTATGCTGTAAGGAGGAATGGTATCAAATACATTGGCCAGGACAAGGTATGCTGTTTGTATGACCATTAGCAACAGCCTGATTACCCTTTCAGAGAAGTTAACCAGATTCATTAGACATGATCTACCCTTGACAAAGCCAAACTGTTGTGGGTGTAGCCTGTTAAGATTTTTAATATTATAGTTCATCAGGTCAGTTATGATATGTTCCATAGATTTGCAGATGAGACTTGTCAAACTGATCAGCCTATAATTTCTGTGGTTATTAGAGGGCCACTCTTGTGAAGTGACATCATCACTGGAACAAAGCCAGTGGCTAGACTCAGGTTGAACAGTTTAAGAAACAGTACTGCCAATGTCTGTTTAGTACTATATTAAGCAGTCCAGTTATATTATCAGGTCCCATGGAGGATATATTTTTGATCGTGGAAAGTCATCTCCAGTGATGATGAGGGTCTGAGATTTTTCAGGGATAAGTGGACTTTGGATAACTGTCACTGGGGTGAAGTTTGCACTGCATTTGTGTGCTGGCATGTTGGTAATTGTTACTGGATCTAAGTAGGTAATGCCATTTTGAATAAGTTCTGAACATTATTGACATAACCAACAAAGGGTTTGTAATTTTCCATAGCTTCTAATGCTAGCCTAAGTTCATGGGCTGTTTTGGTTTTCTCAGAGGTATTTTTTAAATTCTTTAACAATTCTTTGACGTTAACATTGATCTGAGTGTCACTTGTTCTGCTGTATACTTTAAAGAGTTTGTTGTTATTGTTGTACAGTTTATTTTATTTACAGACCACCAGGATGGTTTGCTCTTAAACTTCTCATTATATTTAGATCTGGTTGGGACTGCCAGTTTTATACATTTATCTAGGTGAGTGTAGATGTGTGTGTGTGTGTGTGTGTGTGTGTGTGTGTGTGTGTGTGTGTGTGTGTGTGTGCGTGTGTGTGTGTGTGTGTGTGTGTGTGTGTGTGTGTGTGTGTGTGTGTGTGTGTGTGTGTGTGTGTGTGTGTGTGTGTGTGTGTGTGTGTGTGTGTGTGTGTGTGTGTGTGTGTGTGTGTGTGTGCGCGTGCGTGTTTGTGTGTACAGTTACTTGCTGTATCAATGTCTTGAATGATACTGTTATGCATAAATTTGAAGACTTCATAATAGAGTTGGAGAAGATTTGTACATTTCAAATCCTTGAATTTCATGACATTGGCATCTATTGTTTTTGACATTTTAGAAGTAGAGGTTACCGGTTTGTGATTAGATTTAACTGTGGCGGTGGATACCAGGGGAATAGTACATAGAGATGATATTGTTAGGAGAATTAGGTCTAGGATAGTTTGACCTCTAGTGGATTCTTTGAATATCTGATCTAGGACGTTTTTGCCTATTATTTCTTGGAACATTCCAGTATAGCTTACATTTGAAGTATAGTTGTCCCACTTTATTGAGAGGCAGTTAATGTCTCCTGTAATAATAGTGTTTTGCTTAAGGAATGTTCTTAATATATATTCAGGAACTTAATGTGATTTTCATGGGCCATGTGTGGGGTTCCGTAACAGTCCATGAGCTGATAGTTGGTCCTATTTGGTGTGAGTTGTATCTCAGTGAATTGTATTTCTGAGTTTCTAGGTGATGTGGTCTCTCCCAAATATGGAGACCCACCACAGTTACCATCAGGTCTAAAGGCACGCAAGGCACAAAACCCAGGTATGGAGGGGAGTTATCCAAACATTTAGACCGAAGTTTTGTGATGATATACCCATGGCTGCACTCCAAATACAGGAGGTCCTCAGGGTCAGACTTTTTTATTGAGACTCCTTTGATTTGATCTTGTGTTTGATTTGTTCTTTTGCTTAAATTGGGGGGGGGGGGTCCATTAAAATTGGACTCTGTCTAAAAAAAAAAAAGCAGCAGCAAAGACTGTATAATAAAATGTGGAAGCCTTGGAATGAAAGGTACAAGCCATCCTTAGCAAAGCAAGTTGAGCTGTCCAGCATCACATCTCAGACTGACATATATTGGAACCCCCTGGAATGACAAAAGCTATTTAGCCAATTGTTGAAGCCAATTATCCTTTCTATGTACTTTGGCATCATTCACAGAGAATAAAGGATTTTGCTAAAGATGAAGGTCTTACCAACAGTTCCCCTCATTATACATTCAAACTTTGCCCAGATGCATTGGTTACATTTCTGAAAAACTGAAAAGCAGACTTGCTGTCATAAGATGGCTTCCGGTACCACTCATGAGGTTTACCAGTAGAATGTTCTGAAGGAGACTTGATACATACACAAATAAGGTTTCTGTTTTGGTGGTGAGGGGATCAAAGTCTTGCCTGCATTTGTGGCATGCATAGAGAGTTTTGACGTATCTCTCTCTCTCTGCATTTATGTCAGGGTTTTGCTCACCAAGTCATTTACCTCCACATGGGCCACTATCCTTTTGTACTTGTATTTGTTAAGTGTCAGAGCCTTGAGGGCCCTTGAAATGTTAGATGTCATGATTCCTGAAAGATAACTCACCATACCCTGTTCTTGTCCAACCTAATGAGAATTGCATCAGTGTGTCTGACTACACAGTCACTGATCACTAGGATATTTTTATTTGTAGTATGTTTTGTGTAGTGGTTTTGAGATTATTTATGCCCTGGTAACATTTGTTGTGACTGCACCAATGGCTGATGTGGTGTATATCTTTTGCTTGTTCTAATGGCTCTTGCCGGCATAGGCAAGGGCTTTTTTATAGCTTCAGCATAAGTTAATTTAGTGTGTTTGAATTGAGCGCTGTGGAGGAATGTGTTGTTCACAGACTGTGCACCTTTTTTTTTTTTTGAAAGACAGTTACCTCGATGCTATTTAAGTGACTGCATTTCTCACAAATAGAATACATTTATGCTAAGAGTTTATTTTCTGTGAGAACCAGGCAGTTGCTGCAGTTGCCTGAGGATACTAAGTGCTATGAATCTGGCAATTGAGGGAGGATAAGCAGGCTCTCCATCCACCCACCAATACATCCATCTATCCATTTTACTCCAGGAAATCAGAACTTGATGTTTAACTGATTAGTTAATAGGCATGCATAGTATGCAAATGTAATTGATTCAAATCTTAGTTTACACTGCAATTAAGTTAATTTTAGTTCATGTTTTTTGTACAGGATGCACAACTATAATTAGTTCATCTAAATTTTAGTTTACACTGCAGTTAAATTAACTTTCATTTATGTTTTTGTATAAGAGCACGGACCTACTGAACGGGATAATGTCAATTCTTTATCCATTTGAGCTATACAGTGTTTAATTTATACAGCCTGGAGTCTATAATAGTGTAAAATTAAAAATGAAACTTCCTATGTCGACCTAGTACAGACATGCATGCTGATGTTCCTTTGTCTACCTAATACAGACATGCATGGTGCTGTTCCTATGTCTACCTAATACAGACATGCATGGTGCTGTTCCTATGTCTACCTAGTACAGACATGCATGGTGCTGTTCCTATGTCTACCTAGTACAGACATGCATGGTGCTGTTCCTATGTCTACCTAGTACAGACATGCATGGTGCTGTTCCTATGTCTACCTAGTACAGGCATGCATGGTGCTGTTCCTATGTCTACCTAGTACAGACATGCATGGTGCTGTTCCTATGTCTACCTAGTACAGACATGCATGGTGCTGTTCCTTTGTCTACCTAATACAGACATGCATGGTGCTGTTCCTATGTCTACCTAGTACAAACATGTATGGTGCTGTTCCTATGTCTACCTAGTACAGGCATGCATGGTGCTGTTCCTATGTCTACCTAGTACAGGCATGCATGGTGCTGTTCATATGTCTACCTAGTACAGACATGCATGGTGCTGTTCCTATGTCTACCTAGTACAGACATGCATGGTGCTGTTCCTATGTCTACCTAGTACAGACATGCATGGTGCTGTTCCTATGTCTACCTAGTACAGACATTCATGGTGCTGTTCCTTTGTCTACCTAATACAGACATGTATGGTGCTGTTCCTATGTCTACCTAGTACAGACATGCATGGTGTTGTTCCTATGTCTACCTAGTACAGACATGTATGGTGCTGTTCCTATGTCTACCTAGTACAGACATGTATGGTGCTGTTCCTATGTCTACCTAGTACAGACATGCATGGTGCTGTTCCTATGTCTACCTAGTACAGACATGCATGGTGCTGTTCCTATGTCTACCTAGTACAGACATGCATGGTGCTGTGTGCAGTGGCACACAGAGAAGTTTAAACGAGCAGGAAATACAAATGAATCAGCAACAAAAAAAAAAAAAACAGCAAGAACTTCAGCTAATAATGACAACTGCCTAGAAATGGCAGCAAATTATTAACTGCCACAGAATTACCAGCTACTTGCTCTAAGACAGCTTACAAGCTTGGCCAGACTGGCAGTAACTATACTAAATTCACAAGGTATAACTAAAGCAGGAAAAATGACTTTAACAGCAAAAATGTTTTCACAACACGGAGTGATGCTTAACAACATTAAGCAGTCAGTCAACTGTCAATTCAACAGCAGGTTAGGTGAAAATGCAGTAAAAGACTGAAAACAAAACACTTTTTATACAAAAAACTGTACATGACTATAAGTGCAGATGAAAAATACTTTTCTGCTTATTTGATGAAAAATGGAATCAAATGCCATTTATCTCTCTCTTCACATGCAAAGAAGTACAGCTTTCTGTAGTTTTTGGATAAAGACACCAACAAGCAATACTCTGCACTGTATAAACACACAGGAAGCATTATGGAACCAATAAAAAAACAGATAAGGCTTCAGTCAATAATACTAGAAACAATATTGAAGCATCAAATTATACCCTGCCACAGAACAACCAGCTACTAGACTCTAGGCAATAGTTGGAACTCTGCTAAATCCACAAGGTGTAATTAAAGCAGAAAGCAAGTGACTTTAACAATAGAAAAAGGCTTTTATTTATTTGACATTTGCTGACCGGGAAAGTCCGACTGGGCAGTGCCCTTTTCAGCAGAGGCCCGAGAGAAAAGATTCACAATCCTATCATATACAGTATATTTACACACTAAAAATGAAGGTGAATATTAGTCCATAAATGTGAATAAAACAAAATGTTACATGGCAGTATTAGTCTGAAACTCAGTAAGTATACACAGCTTATTAACTGCAATTTTATAAAACTATTGACAGGGTAAATCTGTAAGTTCATAGCACATATTAATTGCAATTTTGAGAAGTATTTACTGGGTGCATTCCTATGTACAACAGCAGATCGTATAACAAGTTTTGTAGCAGTTTGTACAGGTAGTTTCCAGAGTATATGATAACATTGTTTCTTGGTATAGTAAAGGTGCTTAGACAACACTCAGAGTGGGAGTTTAATAGCTAAATCCTATGCATAGTCAGTGCATACAGCAAAATGAAAAGTTGTTTTGTTATCCTGGTTCAGCTGAACCTGTTTTAACTGTCAGGGTGAGAAGTTAAAGAATTTGATGCCAGAAGTCAGAGGAATGAATAAGCAAGTGGAGAGGTGCTAAAGAGGACGTAGATAGTAATAAAGTTTAGAAGGAAGACTAAGAGAGACAAGGGAGAAGAGGTGTAAGTGTAACAGGTGGTGCAGATGAGGAGAGTGTGTTAGGTAGGTGTAGGAAGGCAAGTTAGCTGGATGAGGATATAGAATGTTCAAGGAGGATGTTTTACAGCACTGAGAGACACTTAATAGCACTTAAAATAGTCAGATTACTGTAAATCCAATAGCAGATCAGCTTTTTTCAGTAAAACAGATGAAAAATGCAGTAAACGTTTGACAAAATTACACTTTTTATTAAAAAAAACTGTAGGTGACTATAAATGCGGATGAAAAGAAGTAGTTTTCTGCTTCTCCGAATGTATCACAAGAATGCAGGCACCTAAGTGCTTAAAATTTGTCATAAACAGCATGAAACTGATCATTTTTGTGCTCTGACTTTATATAGAACTTAAAAATATAGAGGATAATGAGCGGTTCGCTAATGCTAACTGCATTATTATGTGTTCAAGACATGGATGCCAAGAAATTCATTCTCGAGGTGAATCTTGACATCCATGTCTAGCGCATATCCATGTCTAGAACACATAATATTAGGATAGCATTAGTGAACCGTTCAGAATTCTTTGTAGTGCATGGAGCTTTATCTGCCCCACGTACTACAAGTTACAGTACAAACGAAAAAAGAAAAAATGTTGTGTTTTACCAGCTTTCAAAGCCATAAAACACTTGGTGAGCACTTTCAGAAAGCTAGTGTAACACTGTCCCTTATGTTTACAACCACCTTCCATGCCTCTTAACTGTCCAGATTTAGCAGAACATCCAGATTTTTCCTTATATATTTAGTGTATTCCTCATAAAGTCCATGTTTTTCAGACAAATTACTGAGGATTGTAGACAATAAATAATGGCACAGATTTAGGTTTCAGATTTTGTATCCTTCAGAAAATCAGGCGAATGCCCATCATGTTATTCAGGTAACTTTCTAAAATCATGGCAAATGCATATTCTCTTATTCTTGTAACTTTCTAAGTTTAGAACAGGAAGTCAGAGACATGTTACTAACAGAAGGCGGATACAGGTCTTTTATTCTGCTGCTGTCATTTGTAATGGCAGATCTTACAGTGTTGACCAAATTAATAGAAATTGGTGTTTTTATTGTTTTTTATTTTTATTATTGTTTTGCCATATAACTCAGTACGAGTATATGAAATGACAAACAATATAATTCATGTTATATGAGAAAATGTTCTAATACAATGTTCTAATATTTTGTGAATGACTCTTTGACCATTATCAAGGATTTAACTCATTGAGGCATAGAACAAGAAAATTCACAGCAATGTTCAGTCATAGAAGCATTGTGGGCCCAAGCCAAAATGAGTTCTGCAAACAGTTGCTGCTTGTTTGTTATGGTCTTTTTCTTCATCTCTGACTTCAGAATAGCCCGCAAGTTCTCTGTTGGATTCATATCTGAGCTGTTACTCAGCCATGGTAATACTTCAATACCATTGAGCTCAAGGACACTTGTCACTTGCAGACCTTTGTGACATGGGGCCCTATTATGCATGAAGATGACGCCACCTGTCCCAGTAAATCCCTTCTTCTTTGCGTAGGGCTCTGAGGGAGCAGACGTTGCTGTAGTATGGATCTGTACTGTTCTTGCTTTATGTTTCTGTGAACAATGCAGAGCTGACCTGTTCCGAAGATGCTCATAACGCTCCACACCATTACTTGAGTGAGGTGGCTGACACGCTGAATGATACAACCATCCCTCATATGCTCTCAAGATTGTTATCTGACATATTGCATTTGCTGATCCGAACACTGTATTATGTTCTCGTCACTGAAAATGGCCCATTCCCAATCTTCTTCTGACTCTTTCACCCAGAGCAGTCTTTTTGCCTTTATTTGGTTGGACAATTTCTGTTTCTTCAGAGGACAGCAAGCTGAAAGCCCAGCATCCAGAAGTCTCCATTGAACAGTTCTGGAACTCACTGTAACAGCCTGTTGTTCCAGCATCCCCTGCAGCTGTCCAGTAGATACTTTGTGATTCCTATGGCATTCTCTGATCAGATAAAAAATATTCCTGAGTAGTTGTGGATCTTCTGTGAAGACATCTGCCAGAATGTCTGGGCGACAACCCTTCCCTGGTATTCAGTTTCTTCTGAATTCAACTGACAGATGAACTCCGACCTTCTTGGCAATCTCTGATGCAGAAACACCTTCTTTGAGCAGAATATCGACTTTTGCACACTTTTGTGGCATTAAGTCAGGCAATTTACCAATTTGTAAGACTATGGAGCTGTGTCATTATGATGTCATTTCTCTTTAAGTAGGTAAGTAACATGTAGCAATTTTGTGCTAAACAGCTTTTTTTTAAAGAATTAGCAAACTGAAATGATTTTGTGAATTTCTGAAAAAGCCAGACTGAAAATCACTAAAGAGACTAAGAAATTCCATTATTTGTCGATATTTCTATTAATTTAGCCAACATGTACTGCATAGCCCAAGACCGACCTTAACAACTTTAGCAGGGGGTGTTTAAAATTTGTTAAGGTCGGGTCTTGCTCCACTCTAGCACTTAACTGACTTGTCTTTTTCTGAATACTGGAGCATAATCAGCAAGCTTTATGCAGTAGAATAAAATTATGTCCTTGAATGACTGAATGCATGTCTCTCACCTTTCTTTGAACATACAGGTGGTACAGTCTATCAGTTATTATAGTAATAATCGATGAAGTGGGTGTGGTATAATGAAGATTTACCCGTAACTGGTGTGGTTTAATCATGAGGGTAAAGCCTGGGTGATTAAACAAAGACAACTGTGGGTAAATCTTCAATATATCACACCACAGAGTCGGTTATAACTATTATACAATGATATTATTTAAGAAAAAAATGACTTATTTTTCTTAAATAATGTAATTGTATGAAGGCTCTGTGGTGTTCTTCCACTTTCCTTGGATATCCTGCTCCTTTTTTTGATGTAATGAACATGTGTATGGAATTTTCGTTCCCACGCTTACACAGCACATAAGTGCTGTGTGATGGGTGCTGTGTATAGGAAGCAACAGTTGCTTTTTTTTTTTTTTCTTTTATTAGAAGGTACGGGAGAAACGGCACATAGAAAATAAAAGGATAATCAGGTATGTTTCTCTAGTTTTGCATAATATATCTGATTATTCTTTTATTTTTGTCTGCCCTGTCTCCCTTATTGGTTTCAAGGGTCCGGTTTTGTAGGTTTATTATTTTTTTTTTTGTTTAAGTGGAAGAAAAGTGAAGTTTTTGTGGCATATATTAATGGAAAAAAGTCTGGGGAACCAGACCTTTTTCCATTGGCATATCCTTGGATTTAAGAGCACGCTGGTTGGACTGACCAATCAGAGGGTTACTTTGTCATTATTAGTGGAAAGTCATTGTATAATAACCGAGTAACTATTGACATTTTTATCTATCAATACACACAAATGGTGCTCTTTGCTTATTAATTTGCTTTTATGCAAAATTAAGTAATGAGTTACCTAGAAAGCATAATACTGAGGCTAGAGGGGGAAGGATGGTAGTTACTGGAGTCTGAAGCCTAAATGATAAGGTCCAAAGTCTAAATGTGAAGGTATGTGCATCAATGACACCTGTTCACATGTCTGCAGCAAGACTATCTACATGATGATTTCCCTCACAATAACTTTGGGCTATTCCTGAAAATGCAACCTAGTGTGTCCAATCAGTGGTCACAAATTAATAAATAAAACAAAACAGTGTAAGAAACTTCTCAGTGTGGAAGATTTCCAATTCATATATATTTAGTTAATCACTGTATATTAATCAGATCAGATAATGGTAGTAGAAGTAATGAACTTAAACTTGTCCTAAGTAAAAAAAAATAATAAAAAATATATAATTTGAAATAGTATACAGAATTACTAAGTATTCAAAAGTGATCCAAGCAGGGTAGACAGTCTGTTTCCAGTTGAAAATCCTTTATTAAGTGAAACTGAAAATCTTCCACACACACAAGTTTCTTAAAATGTTTTGTTTTGGGGCCCACTGTACTTGTTTAAATGGGTTAAGACTTTGGGGATACCACGGAGATTACTTGTTTTTTAAATTAATAAATAAAAACACATATACCAGAAAACAAAGCTCAAAGGGTGAACTGTCAGTGGGCATTAGAAATTAAGTTTTGCTCAATGTCTATTTGTTTTTGTATAATTTAGGGCACTGTCACCATCAAGACTCTTTCCAGCAATTACATAAGATAAAAAATATCTGGTAGTAAATGTAGCACTGATTTACTTGTGCGAATATCTACATGCAATGAAAGTAAGTGTGTGTTGTACCCTGTAAGCCAGCTGTAGCAATAAATTATAGCTAGGTTGTCGTACCTGAGCAAATTCTACACATCTTTTATAAAACTGTAAATTCTGTAGTAAGATGTCCTTTTCTTGTTAAATATGCTTATTAACAGAATCTTTACTTCATATAATTTTCCTCTCTCTATCAAAGGTACACCATGATGTAATGACTTGAACATTTGTTTTTATTAGAGTATAACAATGTTAAAAAGAAGGCAACATTAAAAAAAAATATGCATTTCCTGAAAGAATTTATTTTGTCAGTACAGAGGATTGTTTCTTGATGGTCAAGATATATCATATAAAATGTTATACATGAGGTCATAAATGCTTCAGAATCATTTTCCTGTCCTGGGAATGGAAAAGCCTTTGCTTTTTTGATGTGCATGCCTTTCGTGGTGCACATTTTCTGTGCGTGCCTTCAGTATGAGCCTAGTGACCCTTTGCTATTGTAACTTGAGAAGAGCTATTAACTCTGATGATGTAATCGGTTATCGATGTGTAAAATGTGCTGTCATGTTAATCCCTGGGAGATCTAAGATTACCTTGCAAAAACTCCACAAAATATATTAAGAAAGAAAGCTGGAGGATGAATAACGACTAAACATCCTCCATTTGTTTCTTATATTCATTTCAGTAGAGCTTATCAAAGACAGAGTTAAAATGAAACTCTCTGTTTTTTCATTTGAAAATTCAGGCGTAAATGTGCCATGCTGTAATGCAAATACCCACAGAGAGATTATTAAATGTCAGGCCTTCGTTACTGATCAATGTTTATGTTCATCTTTCAGGAGTGTGTGCATTACTGCTGCTTCTAATAAATACTTGACAACGGAGCTGGAAAGAAAAACCCAAGTCTTAAAGCATGACATGAAGGCAAGCTGAGATTGTGCGTGTGTGTGTGTGTGTGTGTGTGTGTGTGTGTGTGTGTGTGTGTGTGTGTGTGTGTGTGTGTGTGTGTGTGTCTGCGTGTGTGAGAGTGCACTTCTGTTAAGGCAGAATGGGTTTCACTTTGGCCCCTGGAGATAATGTTTTTAAACAAATGGAAACATTTATTTAAACACTCTATGTTTGTCCATATTCAAAGCAAACATTATTATGAATGCTGTTTGGGGAAGTTTTTGGTAACTAAGGTTGGGAAATTTGTGGATGATACTGAGGTGGTGGTAGTAGTAACAAATCTGAGCGAACAAGTCAAATTACAGGGATATTTGGACAAAACAGATGTATAGTCATGGTTAAAAAATATAGAATTTAATCTCAAGAAATCAAAGAAACTTCACTTTGATGTTAATAATTTAGCATACTTGTGTGCACTAAGTAACATGATTCTTCCAAACGATGATATATGGTAAGAGGTCCTAGATGTGTTAACAACAGACACAATTTGATGCGAACATATGGCCGGTGCTAAGAAAATACAACTCTTTTCTAGGAGAGACGAGGACATTTTATTGCCAATGTATAAGACAATTGTTAAAGCAGACATTGAATACTCTATGGCATTAGAATCCTCTACAAATGATCGAAGTCAAATTATGTGAGCATCAGTTAGCCAAAGCAAAAAACACTCAGGAACATAATTTTGATTGCTGCTTTCCATAGGAAGTCATTGCTGGTTCAATTTCTACTGAACTGTAGCATTTCTTTAGGTGTACATACCTCTTCTAAAGCTGTGAAGCACCTTCTCTAGCCACAATTCATGGCTCTGCATGCTAATAGGCTCATAAGTTCATAGGAGATTACTACACTTAACAGCTTAACGGCCATTACAAGCTAATATGTGGCTCCTAGTGGCAAGAGAATGGAATGGATTTGTGCATGTGCATTGAGTATCTTACAGATTGCCCCTGTCCATAAGGGACATAGGCATTACCCCATTAAATGATAGACTAACTGTCCTTGCAAGTCATTTTAAACCTAGACAATTTTCTTTTATTGGTGAGAATAAAACCCTGTTTTTGTGTTTGTGAGGTAACTGCCTTAACCATTATGCCTACCCCAACACACACTAATGAGGTCCATTAATGACCTATGCTGCTCGAGACCAACACATTGCAGACAATATGTCATAAATGCCTGTGGTATTCTGCGATGGTCACATATATAACATCACCTCTACACTGAGAAATAGTGCAGCTGTCTGATATCAGGGTATGCCCACTTATTTCATGTCACATTAGTTGTGCTGTACTATTTTACAGGTCTGTGTTCATTAAGTACATGAATATAGTGTACCTGCCATATGTTTGTTAAAGCTGTAGACTTGCATGGAAGGTAATTAGATATTGTTTATGTTCTGATGCTTCCTTAGGAAACCACATGATGTAGATGGCAATACTTTGGTTTAATGTTTTCTGTGGGTAATTTTTGTGGACAATGTTGCACATATATATATATATATATATATATATATATATATATATATATATATATATATATTGTCTATAGCAATGTTGTGTTCTAAGATTAGAAAGCTGTTTGCTCTCCACAACTGCACATGACAGAATGCTGTATAAACACCCCATCCACAACTTGGTTGCTGTGCAGAAAAAGGAATCACTTAGAATATATATATATATATATATATATATATATATATATATATATATATATATATGTATGTCACCATGGTATTTTATGTTATTTATCTCGTGTTACGATACGACTTTTTGGTGGACATTTACACTTTGTTGGCTGTGATATATATATATATATATATATATATATATATATATATATATATATATATATATATATATATATATTCACTTTATAATCTCAAAATACTGAAATATCGAATTTCAGTATCTTGAGACTATAAAGCTGAAAAGTCACAAACCCGAAAACCAAAACCACGAAATTCAAAACCGCAAATGTAAAAAAACACTACACCACACATACAAACACAAATACACCTACCTCCCGACACTACAACAAAGCAAAACAACACACACGAAGACAACAAAACAAACACACACACCTACCCTTCCTATAAGCAGGAGGGCAAACCCCCCTGCACCCCCCCATGTGGGGGGCTGCACCTCACACACTCACACTACTTATATATACTAACTCTGTGGCGGCACTAAACATCAAAAGGCAGAAAGCCCACCACCGCACATTCTACACCCCCCTTGCACAAACATGCATCACATACATACAAACACCACCACTCGCAACACTGACACACTCACACTATTACCTACCTACCCTAACCCACACCTAGTACTCCCCAACACACTGACATACACACAAACCCTCCCAAAAACCCTTAAAAACATAACACTTACCTAACATGCCATCAGTACTGCGGGTTCAACATTTCCGTGTTCGATATTCTGCAGGTTTGCGCAACTGCAGATTCGACAATTTGGTCTCGAAATATTGAAATTCATAATTTCAGTATTTCAAGATTTGAAACAGAACCTACATATATATATATATATATATATATATATATACATATAAACACATATATACATTTATACAAACACACACGTGTATATATATACACACACACACACACACACACACACACACACACACACACACACACACACACACACACACACACTGTACTGGCCTTATAATTACATCAAACACAAGGAGTGGCATGGTGAAATACTTTTTGGTGTATCTCCTAATGCCTGCAGGGAAGACAGCAATGGGTAACAGTTTTGGGTAAATTCTTCCCAATGTTGGTGTTCTGCAGAGATCAGTACTGGGCCTGTGATATTCAGTTTTGTCTTTTCTTCATTCCTTAGGTTTGTCAAAGCAGTACTGAGGCTAAGATTGGGAGGAGGGCGTGGCTTCTTTAGGTACAAGCTGCTAGGGAGTGCATTTGGTGCAGTACCTGTATTCATTTAAGCAGCCATTGCTGATATAACACATATTTAAACAAATGTCTTTAGATGTTAGTAACTGCAGAAAGGAGCCAGTAAGAACTGTTTGCTATAGTTTTGAATTTACAGGGACTTTGGTCCTCAGCTTTGGATTGGGGGATGGCTACCGGTCTAGGAAATATCCATTTGACCTAGTATGGCTCTGTAGCAGATGTTGGGGTAAAAAAGTATGCTAAAGATTGAATGAATAGGGCAAAAATTACATCTTCTAAAGATTTTGACATGATAAATAGTTACATAATATTATTTAATAAATGGGCCTTAAATTTAGCATCGGTGAATATAAACTGATGTTTTTTGGTCACCCTAGTATGGTTTGTCCCTTGGTCCCTAAATGGTCAGACTTAATCTTCTGGTGTACCACACCTGAACCGGGGTAATCATGCTCATGTTCTGTGGGTAACAAGACTGAATGTATTTTATATGGCTCTATAACCACTAGGGATCACAGGATCCTGTAGAATCTGGTTATGTCCTTCATTCAGCTCATCTTGGAATATAATACAGGTCTTTGCATTTATTCAGTGTGTGCGTGTAATAAAAATGCTTGAGACAGTTTAAAGGAAATTCATGCGTAGAATACTTGTCTGGTAGGTAATCTATATTATGAAAACCAGTGAAACCTAATCTGTATAGTATGTCTTACAGACTGCTTAGTAGCAAACTGTTTATAGCTTAAATGTCCTCAAGGGCCTTCACTTCAATCACTTTTAGGGTTGCATACTTCTGCAAATACACAGGTAGCAAGGGCAAACTGGTTATATTTTTGCTGTAAAACTGAAAAGAAATAGGGAATTTGGTTAGCCAGACTAATCATCCATCAATCACTTATATCTTCCACTTCAAAAATAATTTAGTTGTATGAACTAAGGTTTAGAAATGTCTTGATAAGTTGGAGGATTCTGCTTTCCTTGAAGATTGAATTATCTGAACATAGGTATACGCATAACTTATAAACTTATAATACTGGATATTGGAGTCATTTGCTTTTTGATACTTGAACTGATAATAATACACAAGACTACAGATCCTATAGATGTTGTGAAATTGCTTCACATCCTTGGCTTTAGTTCATATTACTGTTAGGCCACTGTGGTGCAGCGGTTACGTTGTCGCCTCACAGCAAGAGGTTCTCCCATTCGATTCTCAGCTGGAGCACCTTCTCTGTGGAGTCTGCATATCCTCCCCATGGTCGAGTGACATTTAAAGACATGTAGGTAGGTGCGTGCGTGAATGGGTGTGCTTTCTTTGAAGGTCGGGCGTCGGGCTGGCAACTCGGCACCGTAAAAATCCACTGCCAATCATTAGCAGACCAGAGTTCCACTGTGGCGACCCCTAACTGGGAAAAGTCGAAAGACACAAACTGCCGGAAGACTAAGTTGGCATACAGTGCTCTGGTGAGGAACTTGTGAATGCTGATGACATGATTGTATTAATGTGTAGCTAATTTAATCTGTTCTTGATATTAATGTTTATCTTGGTTTTATTATGTCATGTTATATTGGAGACCTTATGTTGTAAGAGACTCCCTTTCTTCATCTCAGTTTTCCTTGTTGATTGATTATTTCAAACCTACAGCAGACTTTTATTATATAAAAACACTGCAGTAAACACTATAGGAATTCTTTTCTGGATTCTTCCAGCTGTGTTGATGTGGTAGGCATTGCTGCTGTAGTCAGGATCAGTGCACCTGCCCTTCACTGGCCCCATAAACGGCACTTTATATGAAGGTGAGGTCCATCCACAGTAAGCCTGGATTATCCCTGCCTTGTTGCATTATTTTCACCTTTCATTTATAGTAGATATTTTTTTTTACGGGTGCCGAGGTGCCAACTCAATGCCCAACCTTCAACGAAGGCACAGCCATTCTACGCATGTCTTTTGAACTCCACTCGACCGTGGGGAGGACATGCAGACTCCACACAGAAGAAGCTCCAGCCGAGAATCGAATGGGAGAACCTCTTGCTGTGAGGCAACAATGCTACTGCTGTACCACCGTGGTTTCTAATATTAAAAATGAAACTATCATATTAGGCGACGTAAGTATCAGTTGGCTAGAACTCAACTCTCATCACCCATCCTCAAATATTAATCTTTTCAGCTTCACCCAGCTCATTTGCTCCCCCACTAGACCTAACAAAGGCAATGACAATGGATCTATTTTAGAATGGATTCTGGTTACAAACCCCAATGAAATATTCTCAGCTGGAACACTCTCAAACACCCTCAGTGACCATCTCCCTGCCTTTATAAACCATGCCTCCCCCTCCAGTCAAAGTCAAAATCAGTATAAACAAACAAGGAATTTGACCTCATTCAACCCTGTAACCTTCAACAATATTCTGAAAACAACAGATTGGCATTTTCTAAAATGATGCAGTTGTTGATTACTTCAACACCACCTTCATAAATATACTAAATAGCCTTGCACCTCTATGTATACAGAGGATCAAAAACAACCATGCCCCTTGGTTATCCAAGCCTACTAGACTTCTCATGCACGGCAGAAACAAAATATGGAAGTTATGGCAAGCACACAGAAACACCCCATACCTACTAAAATTCAAACAACTTTGCAACCAAGTAAAAAAGCTAGTCAAGAAAGATAAAAAAAGAACATTACCTAAAACTTCCGTTCAACTACAAGCAGAACCCAAAGAAATTCTGGAATTCTGTTAGCTCACTACTTAACCCAGGCAAAAAATACAACCCCTGCCCTCACCCTGACAAATTTCCTGAAGAAATAGCCTCCCTTTTTTAATACCTTTTTATCAACTCTATAGCTGACATCACAGCAGAATTTTCTCAGATAAATCACCCAACTTACCACACATCCGCATCTAGATCACCCACATACTCCTTCTCCCCTACTCACACCTAACACTCACAAAAGCCCAAAACCCACCCCTCTTCTATCTTTACTCTAAAGGTCAACCCAATCTCAACTATAACAAGATTACTACTAAATCTAAAACCTTGCTCTAACGCCCCTGATGGCATATCGTCATAATTCCTAAAAATTGCTGCTGACACTATTACTTACCCCATAAGCATACTTATCAATAGATGCATTCTTGAGTCCTACATTTCCAAAACCTGAAAAAAGACTTCTATTCTCCCTCTCCATAAAGGGGGTAATAATATTGACATCACTAACTTCAGACTCATTGCAGTTCTTTCTCCAGTCTCCAAAATCTTAGAAAAATGCATTAATACTCAACTGCTCGTTTATCTTCTTGACAACTAAATACTTTCACCCTCACAACATGGCTTCAGACCTGGCCATAGTACTGCAACTGCCCTTCTCTCCTTTATGCATACAGTCAACAGAGCCCACAACACTGATAAAATTGTCTCCACCCCCTTCCTTGAAATATCCAAAGCATTCAACACTGTTTTTTCACCCTTTACTTATCACCCAGCTCTCTAAGATCGGTCTTTCCCTCCCCACACTGAACTGAATCTTCAGTTACTTAACTGAAGACAACAGGCTGTCAGATGGCAAAATTCCATCCCTTCTTTCCTAAACACCTCTATTGGAGTTCCCCAAGGCTCCATACTTGGGCCACTCCTATTTAGCATATTCATAAACAATTTCCACTCATCTCTATCTCAAGGATCTGTCACTCAATATGCAAATTACTCTACTATTGTCTCCTCTGCCAACTCCATCTCTGACCTACTTCAACTAACTCAAAAAGCCTTTTCTTCCACTGAATCCTGGATGCACAACAACCCCCTACCTCTGAACTCAAACAAAACCAAAATCTTACTATTCACCCCTAGAAAACAACCCCCTTAAATAAAACAGAGTTCACCATCTATTCTCATAGTAAGTCTATAATCAAAGCCGTCAACCACACAAAGCTCCTTGGAGTCACTATCGATGAACGCATGAAATTTACCCTGCACATGCAACACAACATTTTCATAACACATCTTAAACTTGGAATCCTCTATGGACAAAATCACTTCCCAAGCCCATCCACAAAAATAACCCTAGCCACAACTTACCTAGGGTTCCTATTATATAATCGAAGATGCGATCCTTCAAATGCGTCTTGATCAAACTTGAAAGCACGAAACAGCAAAATAATGTAAAGGCATATAAGTGATTTCTTTCCCTAGGAAAGAATCGCTTGGCTGCCTCCATTACTTTGCCATTTTCGTCACTGTAGTGCGATCTTGGAGTTGGTATATGTAAGTAGGGGGTGTGTGAGTGACACAGCCCCCCACATAGGGGTGTGTGGGGGGAGCTCCCCACTTTATGTAATATTTTGAAGTTTTTATTTTTGTTTTTTTTTTCTGGGTGTTTGGGATTGTAAGCTTTCGCTTACACGGGGTCGATAAATCAGCGTTTGCTTTTTTAAGCGTTCGCTAATTTAATATAGACCCCTTACCTATTATTCTCTCTCATCTATGGTGCTCCTGTACTTACCAATATCTAAAGCTCTGCTAAATCCAAACTTGAGACATGCTAGAATAAAATTGTAAAATTCACAATCAATTCTTAATACTCCACCCATCACTGCACTGCTCTTAAGTCACGGAAATATCTAAAGCTACCAAGCTATCTCTCCTACTTGCAAGTATCTAGGGCTCACAAAATACTTTTTAGACCCCCTAGACTGTCCTGCCTTGAGCTCAATATTCAGCTACTACCACTCAAACAGGCCCCTTAGATTAGGGGATCAGAAGCTCTTGCAGGTACACGAACCTAACCTCCCACTTGGGCAGCTTCTTTATTCATGCTTGGTAGCCAATAACTGGAATGCTCTGCCTCTGTCCATTAGAACAACTCAAAATCCTAACTCTTTCAAGACTTCCCTTTACAACCATGTATCATCAAGCTGGAAGTGTACCTGCACCAAGCACCCCTAGAACGTATATGCCACTCTATTTCTTATCAACCTTATTTTTTTTGTGTGTGAGATAATACTGTAGATAGAGATTACAGAGATAGTACACTATGTGGCTACTTACTCTACACTGATTGTTTCAGATTATACTACTGTACATTTCTCTCATGGTATTTACTCTATATTTTGTACATACTTATTCTTTGTAATTTAATTTTGTAATTCAAACTGCTAATTGCTTGAACTGTGGAGCTTTTCTCCCCGGACCTCCACTGAAAATTGTTATCTATGGCACAGTGAACTTTCCTGGTAAACAAAATGCAAACAAATAAATGAATAAGTAAATAAATAAATAAATAAATAAACCATAGCAGCTATTCTATGACAGATCTTTATACCCAGGTATTTGGGAAGTGATGTGCAACATTCAAAGTTGGGTTTCCAGGGTTCCTCTTGGAGTTTATCTACTGGACTGTTGGCTAGGAATATATGTGTCTTATCTTAATTCACTGTTAGCCTCAAGAATTTTCCAAACTGTGCCAAAAGATCTTTTAGCATTGGGCTATCTTGTACAGGGTTCTTAATAAAGAAAATGCTACCATCTGTGAATAACACATTTTATGGTCTCAGCTCCCATCGGTTCCTGTACTGTCAGATCTATGTGTGCTCTGATTAGGCCCGTCAGAGGCTCAATTGCCAACAAGAATTGCTTGATTGTCGTGGTGTGTTTCATTTTTCTTTTTTATTCGCTTTTTGTTTTTGAGGCATTTGAATTTAACAAGAATAAATAGGTGAAAAGTTGGTCATCTTGCCTCATGTCTTTCTGTAGGGTGAGAATAATGATATGACCACACCACCTGTCAGAATGGTTGGAAATGCAAATCGTACAGGGCTTGGATACTCTAGGTGATGGAAGAGGAAAAGGTAATCTTTCCAAGGACCCACCACGGGTAGCCCAAGGGGATATTATCAAATGCTTTTTTGAAATCCACCATTATTGCAGCAGCAGGCTGGGCATAGCCATTAACTGCTTCTTCATATAATAATAGTATGTGTAGGTGGTCACAGCTAGATCTGTTCTTCACAAAGCCTGCCTGTGTAGGGACTACAACTTTGGGGTTAATTGCCTTTAATCTCTTTACTAGAACTTTGCCATATAATTTTGCCTCTACATTGATGAAAGAGATAGGCCTATAGTTCTTCATCAGATGTGAGTCCTTGCCTGGTTTTGACAAAACAATGATATGGGTCTCCTTCATTGAGAGGGCCACCTCGCCTCTGTCCATTATCTCACTGAACAGCAGGGGCAGTATAAGTAGGATCTGTGTTAGGATTTACTTATATAATCCTGCTGTGAGACCACTGGGTCACGGGGCCTTGCCACTGGGTGTGCTGTTCCAGTCTTTAAGAATTTCATTCCTGGGTATAGCTGTCCTCGGAGATTCTCTATCACTGGGGTAAAGTTTTGGGAGAGAATAATTCCCTGTTAGGTGAGAATGAATTCCTGTCCAAGTGATATCCTCCCATTGTTGGAGTATACATTTTTGTATTATTCTAGGACTTCCTTGTTTATCTTTGTAGGACTGGTTATTGGGCCCATGTTTTCTAACATGCATCCTATCCTAATGTGCTGTGCCTTTGTTTCAGCTTGTATGCTAAAAATTTGGCTGGCATGTCTAGCTATGCCAGGCCTGCAGTGCTGCCCTTTTAAACTGAAGGGATGAGTGTTCCTCTTCAACCTGCTCCAACTGATACATGGCTTCTTTATACATTTTTACAGCTTCCTTATTCTTAAATTTCATGGCTCTAATCTTCTCAAAAGTCAAGTTGACTTCGTCTTGCAAAGTTTTAATTTTCACATGTAAGCTCGAGAGCATTTTTGCATTAACTGAGGAATATATGTCTGTCATGGCCCATTTAAAAGACTCACACCAGGCAAATGCTGGCATGCTATGTGATGGATTCCTTGGTATATAATCAAGTTTCTTCTTGGATCCATGTTATACTGTTTTATCAACCATGAACAATGTGTCTAGTTACCATCACTTGTGGCCCTTGGTAATCTTAACTTCCCAGCTTAAACAGATATGACTCCCAACATGGTCAGAAAGTGGCTACGGCAGTGTCTCCTTCTCTTATGTTGTTATTATCAGGGTGCCTGTCCCTAAAATGTAGACTAAGTGGCTACTTGAACCACTAACTGGGCTCACATATGTGTACCTAGGGTAAACTGTAAGCCAAATAGCCAGTGGTGGCTCGTGACTTCAAATCAAAGGGGGGCTTCAGGAGATAACTGAATGGGTGGGGCCAATGGGAAGGGGTGCGGCTAACTAGACAGGGGAGGAGCTATGCTCAAAACCACAAAAACTGGAACTTTAATTAAATATGCTGCCCTGGGTGCCAAACTGTCATTATGCGAGTCAAATCTAGACAAAATGAAGTGTAGAAGAAAAAAAATATTTCAATGCATTGGCTGCATGACAGCTTACTTAATATCTAGATGAAAACAAAAAGGTTGTGAGGCATGAAAAAATAAATTACTTCTTAAATACATTACTGGAATGCCAGTCAAAGTCAAGCATAAGAAAAACAAGCAGCACTCAACTCAAGCCACATCTCCTTGCACTGTATTTCTAATTATAATTTATATTCAGCTTTATAAAAGTTCCAAGTAACATGCTGAAAGCAGCAATCTCTGTGATACCCCCCACTTTTAAAAATGTTTCTTATCCAAAAAAGACCTGCTGCCTGACAACTAACCACTTATTTCATGGGGAAAACATTATCAAAGTAAAAAAAGAACAGCAAACAAGAAACAAGCTCAAGATAAATTGCTTAAAGGATTACTGCACAAGTTTTGGACCAGACATGATAGATTGGCATTCTGTTTAGTTTACAGGTAAAGCCTGCAAAGATGACTGCATGTCTCCAACAAATGTAATGAGCTTCTGAAAATACTATAATCCTGTTCTTTATTACAAATACTGTCATATGCATTTCAATACCCAAGGCTTATACGTTATCTAGTTAAGTAAGTATTCTCTACATGGCAACAACAAAAAGGCTTTCAATGTTTGTAATAAACAGTATGCTTATTAAAGCTTACTTGCATCTTACAATCTCAGACAAGCTTACCTGATGGTCATGAAAGCATTGCTACTTAAACACAGAGCAATGGGCACTTTCTGGATAATAAGAAGCATAAATCAACAGTATAAAAATATGACAGAAAACCAGAACATTCTGCAAAATCAAGCAAGGACAGATGAAAGCCACTGTAGTACTTGTGTCTACCTTGGATGGGGGGATACTCTGCACACTTACACCGCATAACCACTCCATGCCTTGCTTGGACACAACCAGAGTCACTACATGGGGGAGAGGCGTTCAACGTGTATGTCACAATTTGAAATGTCTTTGGCTGACTGTGATGGCCCTGACACATTTGTCATGTTTCTCAACCTCAGAGCAAGAAATCTGAACAAAGCCATACATAGAAGTGGGACAAAGGCCCAAAAATAAGGACAATATTTAAATATTGCTCTTATAACTTTCTAATAGAATAGTAGGTCTTGCATTAGTATGAATTTTCTGAAGGGTATGAAATCTGAAACTCAAATATCTGTCATTATTTTCTAACTTCAGTCTTTAATGATTTGTCACTAATTTGCCGGAAAACCACAATTTTATGAAAAATGGACCAAAAATGTGATGCAAAAATATAACATAGCCACACAATACAGCTGGGAACCTGTCAAAGAAGGGACACTTTTTAATATTAGTACTGTTAACTTGAGCAGCTGACAAAATAAAAAATCTACATGCGTTTCTGAAATAAAAGTAATCTATAACTCTGATTATTACAGTTATTTATCAATTATAAACCCTCCAAGGTTTCTTCCAGAATTGCCATTTTGTGGAGGGATTATTAGAGAGAGAGCAAAATTTTGAGCCAAAATCGGGGACAGTTGAGAGGTTTGGATATGCCTAATTCTATAAAGCAATTTATTTCCATGTACCTCTCAACCTGTTAATGCAGGAAATTTGGACAAGGCCAAATATATTGGGGGAACATACAAATAGATGTAAAAATTGCTCTTGTATAAACTTAGTTGATAGAATAACAGGTCTTGCTTTAGCATGCATTTTTCTGAAGGCTATGGAGTCTGAAACTCTATGTCTGTCATTATTTAGTGACTTAATTCCTAAATGATTTGCCAGAAAACCACAAATTTTATGAGGAACAAACCAAAAATAAGAAGCAAAAATCTATTCATTCTGTGAAAGTCTGGACAGTTGAGAGGTATAGTTCAGCCGGGGCTGTCTTTGAGTTTGCAGTCCTTCCCCCTCACAAAATCATGGTCGAATAGAGCCTCCTCCCTGCAGCCATTTCAATGTCCCATTACTTGGTTATTTCACCCCATTTACCATAAACACTGTAATGTGCATACTGCTTTACTTCTACAATGATTTGGATTTCATTTGAAAGGTTTATTTTGCATTTTACAGCACATACACTAAGACATCTGCTAAACAATGTAATGCAGTCTCACAATGAAAACAGACAGCATTAAAACTTCTCTGCCCTTGAAACTCATATTCATTGAAACAGCATTGAAATCCACATTCAAAGAAAATACATTTGGCTAGTATATAAATTAACTTTGGGCTGTTTTCAAATGATAGGCCCCTTGCACACAAGACATACATGTGTTGCGTGATACACCTTACTGATTGTATTAAATTATATTCCCTGTTTAATACAGTACAGTTGTTAGAGGGTGTTTTAAATTTATTGTTTTGAACATTTTTCCAGTAAACAATGAAACAAAATGCATAAACCAATAATGACAAAACTGCCCAACTGAGAACATTTCCATCATAAAAGTCTACTCAAACTTCTACAATCCACCAGTATCAGTAAATATGCACAATATCTGCAGAAGTAAAAGTCATCTAAATAATTCCACATTAAAGAGATCTGTAACTAATGAAGAGGTTGCTTTTGCAACTTTATATTTCATTGTTTCATCAACAAATAAAGTGCCTGTATCTTTGCCAAAGAGGACATTCTCAGTACAGCAGCACCCATCCCCTGTGGGAGTAGAACCCACAGCCTTCTGCATCAAAAGGAAGTACACTGCCTGTTGTGCTATTAACAATACAAGCAGACTTAGCATATGCAGCACTAAACTTCTCTTCCCCTGCAGCTCTCAGCTCCTTGTAAAATCTATTCGACACTCAACTGTATCTCTCAACTCTGCAGCAAAAAAAAATCTGGAAAAAGCCAAAAATTATTGGGGGGGGGGGCAAAAGCTCAAAAAACAGGGACACATTTTAAACATTGCTTGCATAATCTTGGAAAGTTGCTAATATAAAATGCTGTGTTAGATCAGGGGAGGTCATCGTACCTCTTTACTCATCCCTCATCAGGCCCATAATTGAGTACAATGCCCCTTTTGGGATGTACCTTACCAGACACCTGCAGCAACTGGAAAGACCCCAAAAGTACCTCACCAAGAGGATCAAAGGGCTCAAACAGATGCCACATGCTGCCCGGTTAAAGAAACTCCAGCTCTACTCAGTGGCATACTGCCTGTTCAGAGGCGATCTGTGCCTGACGTATAAAGCCATGTCCAACCCGGAATTAATGGACATGCTGCACCTCAGAAAATCCAAATCCCATCGAGCTACGCGCTCGAGAGACTTGAACCTCAGCACTGAAATAAATAGGACATGCTGGGGGGACAGATTCATAAACCCAGATGCTCCCTTCACTCTGGAGTAAAATCCCAGTCCAGGTTAGGCAGAGTCCCTCATTGACTCTATTCAAGAGGAATCTTAATGAGTGGATGGAAGATCGTAGGTTTACCCCGGGTATCACTTCTGTGTCACTGTTAGACAGAGGCACAGTATACTAACCTCGAAAAAAGGGCATAGCAAAATAAATTTAAAATGGGTGGCGAAAGCCAAACACATTCTGGCTTGGCTTATAAATGCCCTAGAGCAGATAGCCTAGTATGAACCTATGAACCTATGAACCACCATACATTTCACTGCCAAGTCTTGAACCCAGGATCCTGTGCAAAACAGTCAGAGCAATATACCACTATACCACATCAGCTGTTTTATGAAAGAGAGGAAGACTGAAACTTAAATGGCTACCATTTAGTGAATTCATTTCTAACCATAGCTATCAACCTCTTAACACAAAACACCTGGACAAGGCCAGTAATGGGGGATTACAGCCCTCAAACATATTCAGTGAATTCAGTTCTCACCATAGTTCTCAACCTTAGCAAAAAAAACTTGGACAAATCCAATAATGGGGGAATACAGTCCCAAAAACTGGGAAAAAGTTCAAATATTCATCTTATAAACTTAGAAAATTGCTAGAATAAAAGGTTTTGTGTTACTATGTACTTTCTGAAGAATATGAAGTCTGAAATTCAAATGCCTGTCAATTGTATTTATTTAACATTTGTTAATCAGGAAAGTCTGACTTGGAACAAAAGCCAATTTTCAGCAGAGGCCCAGGGAGAAATACTGCAGACACATGTCTTTGTAACATGGGAGGACACCAGAGCAAACCCTCACACAAACACAGGGAGGATATGCAGACTCCACACACAAGGCACCCAACCAAGATTCAAACCAGAGAACCTCTAGCTATGAAGCAAAAATGCTACCACTGCACCATCAATTATTTAAGGAATTATAAATTTAGAAACCACAGATTTTATGAGGAACAGAACAAAATATAAGGCAAAAATCTGAAAAGGTTTCACAAATAGTGGTGGGTAGGAAATTCAGGCTCTTGTTACCTGCACCCAGGGTACAGGGTTCAAGCCTGAGGTATTCTGTAACCACCACCAGTAGGTATTCTGAGTTCTTTCTATAACCACCAGTATAAATCAACTGGTGCAAACATCTGCAAATGTCTAACAAATGGTGGTGGGTAGGGAATTCAGGCTCTTGTTACCTGCACCCAGGGTATAGGGTTCAAGCCACACACACACACACACACACACACACACACACACACACACACACACACACACACACACACACACACACACACACACACACACCATCCTGCACTCCGTACCTGCAATAATGATGATAAAATAATCCAAAACTGTTCCTCAGCTTCATCTTGGCTCGTCTGCATTTGTACTGGAATGCACACTTCTGGTTTCCCAGTTCCTGTTTGCGAACATTCCAAGACTGCTGACCTTGCAGTCCGATCCCCTTCCAGTCTATGCGGTTAAAACTGTATAGACTTCTGAGGCATCAGCACTCTGCTGCCTTCTTCCTGAATCTAGACTTGTAAGGCAGCAGTCTGGATTCACTTTCTATGTGCAGGTGGAGAATTTATCGGATTGCACCACTGTGGCTCACAGCTGGGAGGGCTGCAGTCCTACAGTCTGATATCATGGGCCGCCACTGCAAATAGCTATCAAGTGTAGGCTTGCTATAGAAGATCCCAGTGGTTTATGGACTCTGAGGTGAGCTTCCCCATTAGGGTTGGTTCTATCCATGGCTGAGTAGATCACTACATTGAAGTCTTCCTCCAGTAAAATAGGAGATTGCTGGTTAATAAAATCTATTAAAGCAGTTCTGTTATGAAACAGGGATTATCATGATTAGGGGCATAAATCAAGCCTAAGACCAAATTCCTTTCTGATGTATGTATATTGGTTAAATCCTACCTCTCCATATTGTCCATCATTCTGTCAAGGATGGACCATCCTAAATGCTGATGAACATAGATGGCAACCCCCTGTTTTGATTTAGGGGCAAAAGCTAGTGATCCAAGGGTTCCCTGTAATATGATTTAGGCAGTTTCAGTACTGCTCATGTACCTTAAGTATGGCTGTTTTTAACTTAACTAGCCACTTTGCTAGGGTGTTACCATTCAGTTTGGACCCCAACCCCTGAACATTTAGAATTAGTCCCCTTCCATTTGACATAATCACTGACATGCTACTTTAAGTAAAAGGACCAATAATAGATTAATATTATACACAATATTTTATAAGGAAGTATTCAAACAAGTTAATACGCAGTCAAAAGAAATAAAAAAAAAATAATGTCTTGAATCCTGCTGCTATGTCACAGAGTAGTTAAGGCCTTTACTAGGCCTTTGGATAGTCTGGAAATTCTGACCATCTCAAGAACTGGCAATCACCACAATTCACGCTTGCACCTTTTAAGTAAACCCTTCAAAAGCACACAAGGTGAATGGAAGCAATACCTCAAGTAGAGAAAGTTACAGTCATGTGACAAGACATTCATATTTTTGTTGGTTTCTTCACTTTCATTTGCTTTCCCATTTATTCCATCCTTTCTGGAGTAGGTCTCTGCTAAAAAAGAAATGAACTGGCTTGGATTGTCAAGGAGATGGGTGGAATCTTAGCTGGTCAGTGATGAGTCTTGAGAAGCAGACTGTGCTATGGGGTAGCATTCTCTTCAGTCTCTGTTTGTAATGGTTTGAAGCTGTTTTGTATAGGAATTCCAAATAGTTGCCTGGCAGCTTCTTTATGTATAAGCTTCTCTGGTGATCTCACTTCTTTTTACAGTACATCTATAACTCAAGGGCTGCCCCGGAGTTCTGCAAGTGTATGATGGGATAGCCACAAACTTGTCCAGTGCTGTGGATTTCTTTGATCTGTGCAGTGGAGAGGTTGTTGATGCATATATTACTGGTTGGTATCCATAGATGCTGTGTCTGCTACATCTAAAGATTGTTTAGCCAAGGTGGGTAGCTTTTCTGGAGAAAAAACATCACCATGTTCAGAGTGCAAAAGTATGCTTAGTGCCTTTAAATTTGACTACTAACATGGTAAGGAATTTAAAATATGTTGGTGTGGCATTGTTATAGCACAGGGATCTAACTTCAGTAAAAGCCTTCCTTTTCCCAAGTACCATCTGTGAAAAGTCTTGTATTAATTTCTCTTTGTGGCCCAGCATTAAAAATGCTCTGCCTTTTTTAACTGTTCTCATTATCCATCGTTTGTCTGCTTAATTCAGGAGCTGGAAAAATTATATGCCTTGGTGGTTTGCATGCTGGTGGGAGACTTATGTGGTGCTTTGTTTGCAGGCTTCACAGTAACATTGTCTTTCCATTTTAATATGCTGGCAAATCCTCTCTCTAAAACCTTAACTGAGTCAGAACCCTCTGTACCTTCTTTTTACCCTAGAAGGTGGAGGTTATTACATCTGTGATGATTTTCTAAGTCATCCAGCTGTTGTGCTATCAGGCCATGTCATCAGTTTGATTATTGATCTTGGCTTGAACTTCAAGGAGCCCTGTTGATTTCAGCAAAGTTACTGGCTGGGGGAAGTCCCATTTGGCTGTGAGCACTTTTATATCAACAGAGCTTTTGTCAGCTAAATTCTTAACTGCAGCAGTGTAAGCCAAAACCTGACTGATGAAAGAGGTAAGCATGGCTAACTTTTCTTCCAGGCTTGCAGAATGCATATCCTCTATATGGTACTAGTTACGTTGTAAAGATCCCTGTGGGCTTGATAGACCAGATGTTGCTTCAGTCATGATGAGCTAGCCTCAGGCACTGTTCTCCAAATGGATTTAATGCTATGGTTCACCTAAGCTGAATATTTAGGTAACCTGAGGTTAGAGGGCTTGGAATCTATCTGTTGCCATTACACCTGCTAGCACCACCC
>NC_056725.1:1164967060-1165084560 GCF_019279795.1 Protopterus annectens | reverse complement strand
CAGAAAGGAAACACTTGGCCACCATGGTGAACTTTGCCCTTACTCCACTGTACTGTGATCTTGGAGTTGGTATATTTAGTTATGGGGGATGTGGGTTTTTTGTTTTTATGTTTGGTGTTTTGTCCTGGTAGTTGAATGGTTCCTTTCTCGGGGTTTCCTTTTCGTAGTTCTGGGAGTTCGATATAATGAAAGTCGATGAAGTGAGGTTTGCTGAAATGGCATTTGATAAAAGTAAGTATTCCATAATTTGAAGTAAATCCATATGTATGTATGTATGTATGTATCTATCTATCTATATATATATATATATATATATATATATATATATATATATATATATATATATATATATATATATATATACATATGGTACTTTTCCATTAATGGGGCAACAGCCTTTATGAGCTCATTAACGGTTTTCTTATAATGACAGTTGTCTTTCAATGTCCATATTTGCATAAATAGCCCCTAAATTTTGTGAATTTTCCGATAAATGACTCTCATCTTTTCCAAAATACTAGTGTGTGTGTGTGTGTGTGTGTGTGTGTGTGTGTGTGTGTGTGTGTGTGTGTGTGTGTGTGTGTGTGTGTGTGTGTGTGTTTGTGGTCGGGAAGCGTGGTATCATATTGAGTGTGCTTTGAATTCAGTGCAGTACAACATCTTGACGGACCGCCAATAAAACTATCACTGAAAGGTCATAAAGGATATTCTTAATTTTGGGTTACAACTAATTTACATTACTAGGTTTCATTTACACTTGAGGTCCAGCGTCCAGGTCAAGAAAGTAGCAAACATAAATACGTGTCCTTACAAAAAATCAGTGACAGTTTTGAAATATGAGTCAAGTTTGAGGAAATCAGTAGTTGGATTCTAACAGGCACATTGCTTTTTTTTTTTTTTGCAACGTATAAATGTGGGTTAACGCAGCACTGGCAAGTTACATTGGTTTATTCAAATATGGTGCTGTGAATACCTTTGCGACTACATTCATTATTTTCTACACTACTCCAATTGGCAGCCTTCTGTTATGTGTAAAATATTGCAAGTGCACATAGCAGGAGGTGATGTATGTAACATGATTAAAGTTATACTCGTCTTTTACTTCAGAAAATTCTGTTCAACTAACTTTTCAAGTTATTGTCCCTGAATGCTCCAGATTGCTTCCGGGTTTGTCCCTGATTCTGGAGTTAAGAGAATGAGAGCTGCTGTGTGTGTATGTGTGTGTGTGTGTGTGTACATAACACTTACACATGTTATATATTTATACAAACACAAATTGAAAGAAATGTGTGTGTGTACTTTCCGTAGGACAAAAAACGTTAATGAGGCCAAAAAAGCTGTTGCCCCATTAACGGAAAAGTACTATATATATATATATATATATATATATATATATATATATATATATATATATATATATAGATATATATGGGTCTACCTGACAACACCGACGCACTACAACTCCGACAACGAAATCACCGACACCACATAACCGAAAGTTCACAAACATGAAACCTCACATGCCCGACACACCACAATCCCGACAATCAACAAACAAAACAAATCCCCTGTCCAAAAAGCACACACACAACACAAGCACACCAAAATCCTTATAAACCCACATGAAACCTTACATACACAACTATCTATAACCTTAACCCAAACCCTAACCCTAAGGTCCGTCACTATCGCACACTCACCTAACCCGAGCCCTAACCCTAACTCACTTAACCCGCCCCTAACCCTAAAGACTGTCACTATCGCACACTCACCTAACCCGCGCCCTAACCCTAACTCACTTAACCCGCCCCTAACCCTAAAGACTGTCACTATCGCACACTCACCTAACCCGCGCCCTAACCCTAACTCACTTAACCCGCCAGTAACCCTAAAGACTGTCACTATCGCACACTCACCTAACCCGCGCCCTAACCCTAACTCACTTAACCCACCCCTATCCCTAGAGTCCATCAATATCGCACACTTACCTTACTCGCTTCCTAACCCTAACGTCCGTCACTACCGCATACTTACACAGCCTTTTCACATGTCGGTGTTCTCAGCGTCGGGGTTTTCATCCGTCGGTCATCTCAGTTTTCCATCTTCTGGTATCGGTGTTCTCATCGTCGGCGTTGTCAGCTTTCGGCGTTGTCAGGTAGACCCCTATATATATATATATATATATATATATATATATATATATATATATATATATATATATATATATATATATGTATACTTATGAGAGCTATATGAGTTATCTCTACATGCATTTCATCCCATGCTGAAACACTAACATTTTTCATCAGTGGTACAGTTGGTCTAATTATGTAACAGTTGAAGTTCATTATATCAGCTGTTACAAAATTCCTAGATTTTTCCTTTTTCTTCATGTTTGTGTGACTCTCACGTTAATAAGCTGATTTTGGTTTTCTTTTTGCAATCGCACAGGTAACCTATTGGTTTACATTTACAATTACAGTTTTCATTGATTTTTAGTTGTGATTAATGATAATCACCAATGTTGTGTGTTTCAATCAAACTCACAAGTATTTATTAAAAAAACTTATATATATATATACACACATACGTGGGTCTACTTAAAATGTTCTAAACTTGCAAATATCTAAATGCAAAAGATCACCAAAAATATCTAAACTCAAAAATAACTAAACACAAAATATCAACAAAATTTAACCACATCCAAAACCAGTGTTTTTGCAGAGGACAAGCCCTCTGCTACCCCCTCCCATTCCTCTGCTAATTAGATACAACAACTCTGAGGTTGCAGAACAGTGGTGAAAGGGCATAAAGCAGTTCTTAATAAACTTCAGTGTTCTTAATATTTTGTGTTTAGATATTTTTGAGTTGAGATGGAGTTGAAATTTTTTTGTCCATCTTTTGTATTTATAGATATTCGGGAATTTAGATAATTTTAAGTAGACTCATCTACATTGTACTCAGTAATTGGCCTTAATGGTCCTGAGTATAAGCGCATGATTACCTTTTTAAACCTTGGTGTTGTTCCTTTGACAATTAACTGGGCTAAAGAAAATAATTTCCTGAAAACATTGTCACATGTTGGTCAATAGAGCAGGCGCTATTAACCCATTTACCTAGGTTCTTGACTACATTTTCACTTTTTAGTTGTATGTTGTCTTCCCAGTATGATGATGGGAGACATTGTTTACCAAAACAGATGGTACTTCATTTTTTAGCTTTGAGTTTGAGTATCTGAGACCACTTTTAGTAAAGCAAACCAATACTAGGGTATATATAAGTAAGTAGCAGTATAAGTAAAGTCCCCCAAATGGGGGGGGGGGGGTTGAGGGATGTTTGTTCCCTGCAAATATACTTTTCATTGCATTTTTGATCCAGACTAAGCTGTGAGTGATTGCATTTGTCGAGTTGTATTTAGGTCTAAACATAAATGGAGGAATCATAGTAAGGAGTCGCAAGTTGTGATGCTGAGGAAACATCCAGGATTGGCAGGCAAGGAAGAAAAAAATTAGCCCATTTCAAGATCATCTTGTAAGTTATTGGTAAATCCAGCGGCGTCGCTCTTTCATTTACAAGTTTACTATACAAGTTTCTCATGTATTCCAGCTATGTGTTGAATACATTATTATCTTATTTATTTCATTTCTCTTGTTTTATCTTATCACATTTATTAAAGGGGAATGACCAACTGAGTCAAGAAAGACCCCTTTTTAGCTGCATCCCAAGGAAAAAAGCTTCACACACAAGTACAGTATTAGGTCACATATAAGTGCAATATCACATCACAATTATTATGCAAAATTATTGGAAGAAATTTGCTTTCAACAAGCAGAGATAAAGTTGTTAACATATGACATGTCTAACATGAGAGATATTATCAAATGTGACTGAAATATAAAAGTATAAGACTATCTGTTTTTCAGAGGTTGACATGCATTTGTTGATATATGACATGACTAACATAGGAAGGGCTGACAGTTAGAGACAAGGAAGATTTACATATTTACACAAAAGCATAATGTGCAGAGATAGATATCTTCTCAAATGCAAAATGCATGAATTTAGATATTAATAATGCTAAAATAATGATAAGTAAATAAGTCCAAATGCTTCTTGGGATTACTATAATGTTAAGTAGTGATTATTCTTTATTTTGGGAAATCATCTTCAACATAGATTGCACTCACATTTTTTTGCATTTATTAGATGAATGTGTATATTACTACAATCTGATGCCTTCCCTCACCACATCTTTAAAAGCAGTCCCCATTTTAATGGCATGCATGGACATTTAAATATCTTGGGGACACACTGCAATCACATATAAGGCTAACATAGAGATGGATATCAGAAAATTAAAAAGGCAGACATGGGACTATGCAAAGAGGTGGAAGAGCCTAACATTTCCTATAAATCAAAGGCTTCTGCTAATAAGTAGGAGTATTCTCCAAAAATCTTTTATCTGCAATTCCTACAAAAGAATCATGCCCCAACCCCCCAAAATCATGTTCCGTGTAAGCAGATTAGAAGGACCCTAGAGTTGTTCTGCTTGCCGAAGAGTAGTGGTACTTTATTTTATTAAATGTTCAAAACAGAATCATGGACATATATTCATACTAAATACATTGAATTAGAATAGACATGGAAATTAATTCATAAGACATGCATATAAAATGCACATTAAAACTGTATAAATACTGCATTTTTAAGTATCTTTATAAGAACCTCATTCAATACCCATCCTTTTTTTTCTATAATTTGAATTAATATTTCATCCAGCACATCTTCTATTTTCTATATTTTATTATATTTATTGTTTTTGTGTCAGACTGGGTGCAAGATCCCTTTTCAGCAGAGGCCTGGGGAAAAGCACCAAAAATACAGTGAATAGTAAAACATCAACGTCAAAACAGAAACAGTAGAATAAAGTGTGAAGTACAAAGCATACAAAGAAGAGCTACTTGGACACACAATTGGAAAAAAAATATATATATATATAATTGGAAGAGAGAGGTGAGAGACCAATGGAATGTTTGGAATATCAATAAAAAACTGGTCCCGAGTAAGTGAACATTATAAAAATATAACACATGAAGATATGTACTATGAAAATAATACTAACTTTTCAAATGGAAAAAATATAACCGTTGCATATAAAGATACAGAATTATGGTTGTAATACAGTAAACAAACTGAATAAGATGAGGGTATGCAAACACTGCTGACTTTCTAACAATAGGAAAGCCACATAGTAAATAAACAGAGTATGCTAGGGAGACTGAGGTACAGAAAAGAGACTCAGAAAGCAGATAATTGTAGAAAACTGAATGTGACCCTTTGTGAGGGGTTATATAAAGAAGGGAGCTACAAGTAAATACAGGAATAACTGTCAAATATGCAGGCAAGAAAATACACTTGGAAAGTGAGAAGGAATTAAAGGCATAGGGTGGCCTAATGGTTAAGGTGTTTGCCTTACAAACACAAGGTGCAGGGTTTGAGTCTCACTAGGGATAATTGGCTAAGCTTAAAATTGCTCGCAAGGGCAGTTAGCTTAGTACTAACCTATGAACCTATGAACAATTCTATATATGTTAACTATGCAGGTAAGGGAATAAAGCCTTTTGATTCTTCCATTCCACACTTGCTAAGTAAAGTCATCAGTGTTTTGTTCAAGCATTTGTCTTTATTTTATCTTCTGTTAAGTAACAGGTTTGTGTTCCTTCTTAACTGAGGCAACAAACGTCTGTCTTCATTTCTACCTTTCTATCTTCTTTTGTTTTTTGTTTCAAAAATCTATTTTTCTTTTGAATATAGTTTAATGTCATTTTTACAAGAACAGAATAATTTTTATTTATTTTCTTTAGATATAAACCACCACTTAAATCCTCTTATGATTCCATTATATTATAACAAGATTTCTATAAAAATCGACATAGCTATACCCATCATTTCTGCTCTTAAAACATGTCTGTTTAATATATTGTATCCCTTTCCATCTTTACCTTTTGTCTATCTTCCCAAATTTTTATGAAGTTGCTAATGATCTAAAATCTTGTTATATATCCCATTTAATTTAATTAATACTTCTTAGAAGATCATATAGTCTTTGTCATTATTGATCATTTTACGTAAATATTTTTTGCTTTCTATATACTTCACCATTTCCTAATTGACATAATTCCATACATTTTTATAATTGCCGTCTACTTTATCCTGCTTCTAGTCTTCTATTTAAAAAAATAGTTGTCTTAATTAACAAAACTATTTCTAAATATTCATTTTCTTCATGTTAGAGTTGTATTGTTTGGGGCATAATACCAGTTATTCTAAAAAGTTAATCTTTCTTTATAATACCCACTGTTACAACTATCCTACCCCCATTCCATTTTCTTCCATTACTTTTATATTCACTGCTTTTCTTATTAATACTGCTGCACCCAAAGATATTTACCAGATCTGCAAATTGCTTGTCCCCTCCATAAAGACTCAAACTACTGTCTGTGAATTTCTATGATAAAGTACATGTCCTGCAGCCTTATTATGTTCTGGCTCTTTTCCTTCAGCATAACATTCAACCTCGATCTTACTAATTCCAACATGATTAACTATATCCCCTTGACCTGAACCCTCACTGCCATCCTATGCTTTATTTTTCTCACAAATGCAAGTTTTATACACATTCTCTGTTTTTAAAACATTATAATTATTTCCAATTCTAAAGTGCACATCTCTTTGGTCTGAGTAAATCTTCTACATTATGTTCCCTTTGTGTCCCAATAAAATTATACTGTGAAACATTTCTCCTCTACTATCTTACTATCATTCTGTATGATATACCATGATTTACATTATCCACATGCTCATATTATACTACATTTTTCTGTGGCTGATTGCGATCAAATCAGAAATGTATTTTTTTAATTCTGCAAAAGGGTTTGTGATTTGTTTTTAAGCATCCTTTTTATCTATATTGGCTGCATATCTCTTTCATGGATTTGTCATTAATTATCCTCACAGAGTGGCCTAACTCCCTATGAAATTAACAAAACTTTGGCTGTCCTAACTTAGCAGTGCAAAACATCCATCCGTTTCTATATCAATTATTTTATGCTTTTTTTTTTAATTCAGACAAGTCTCCGAACTGAAAATGGCTGCATTGTTCTCCTTTAAACATCACAAGAGCACTCTTTTAGATATATCGGTAGGTGATATATCTGTTCTAAACTGAATATCCAAGCATTTCTTTTCTTTTGTTATGCATCACACAATCTTTCTGCAGCAGAGCATCTTTCTTATCTTCATAAAGTTTCACACAGATATCTGAACAAAATCAAATAACACAAGTGTCACATCACCGACTTCCTTCTCTAATTGAGTAATCGAGCACACGTTTAAGCTCAAATCTTTAAGACGTCATGACAAAGTCTCAAACAATAATTGTCAAATACACTTCTACAGACTTTGGAAAACAGTCTTTCCAAAGGAGATTTTATTCGTTTAGAAGTTTTCTTTGCAAAAAAATCCTTCTGTGCAGCAGCAGCTGCTCTGCATTCTTTCCTCTGGTACTTCTGCAGACAGACAATCCACCTTTGCTGTAATATACTCTGTACTATAAGGACGTTCTATGCAGCTCTTGCTCTGTCTGTTTCCTCTGTTTGTCATGTGCACTACAAGGCCATATCTCTCTTTATTTGGTGTCACCTGAAAATTTATGGGCTTATATAGTACATTCAATACAGCTGGATTAGCTAATGCCTTTGACAGTATTTTCAATGAAAGCATTATTGACAGACTTGTAAATCTGACTATAAATCTATATGCTGTTTGTCAGCTAGCTAACAGAACACATGTAGTTAGAGTCACAGGTGCCACTTCTCAAACACAAAAGTTGTCAGTGGTGTACAACAGGAGTCAATTTTGACCAGTCATTTATTTATCATCTATTTGTCAAACCTTCAAGCCAGCAGCCTTGGACTGTGATTATCTGAGTTTGCAGATGACTACATTTAGGTGCCGTTTTTCATTCCAGCACTGACTCACAGATGTTCCAACATGGATTAAACTATGTTGACAAATGGAGCAAGGAGAATGGTCTCAAACTAAATGTGAAAAATAGAGTACGCTTTGCTTTAATAACCAAAACCTTTCGACATCTTACCATACAGGTGACACATCCCCCCAAGCAGACACTCTAGTAAGGGATCTAGACACTATTGTTGATAAATCCTTCTCTTTAGAATATTACGTCACCATAGTATTTCATAAAACCTTCCATCTGGCTCACCTTATTTCGAAAGACATCCCTTCTATAGCCAAAAAAATCTTAACTCTCCTTTACTCATCTGTCATCTTAACCATTGTTGAATATAATTCCCTTTTTAGGATGTGTTTGTCTGAACATATCACACAACCCATGATACCCTGAAGATTTCTAACTAAAACGACCAATGGTCTCAAGACTCAGTTATTCAGACAGACAGACTGGAAGTTCTGTCTTTGTACTCAGTCTCTTACAGACTCTTCTGTGGTGATCTATGTCAAGCTTATTGAGCTTTGAAATCTCCAAGACTGCTAGACCTCCTTTTCTTTCAGAACAAACAATTCCTGAAATACCTAGTTAAAAGACTAGGACCTTCACTAACAGGTAAATAGGCCAGTATGATAAAGCCATATCCCAAGCTATCCCACATCTCTGGAACAAATATCCACTACCTGTCAAGCCGACTTGCACCTTTCCATCTTCAAGGTAAATCTGGAAAATTGGTCAGGCAACCTGAAATTCTCACCAGTCTATCTTGTATTGCTTTTTTTGAAAGCTGGATGGAATTTCTGAATATGGTTTAATGCCTAGGCTTGTAATGATCTGTAGATTGATTGCTTAGTACTTACCTACGAACCTGTATTTCAGACTTATCAACAAACATGATAAATGCTTAACACTTAATCAATTATCCTTTTCAAAGCAGTACAAAAGTCATTCTGGTTGTTTGATCTACCACAGTGCAAAAGAAACATATCTTCAATAGACTGTCATCTTAGTTGTGCTGTACTGTAAAATGACTAGCAATACGGATCGTTTCAGATATAGTTCTAATATCACATTGATGTTCTAAGAAGTATATCCTTACCTTCTTTTTAGTTTACCATATATAGAATCATATATATATATATATATATATATATATATATATATATATATATATATATATATATATATAATATTTATCATATATAGAAGTATTTCAAGATACAGAACTGTACATTTTGACTATGCTATATCACAAATTCTCAACACAGGAAAAGGAATACTTAGCAGTGGAACATTCATTTTTAAATGTGGCACTTCTCATAGGACATTCCTTTCACTACTCTGATATGCAGAATGTTTGGGGGCAAATGTTTTAATCTTGTTGCCAGAGATATAGAGTATCTTCCATTGTCTCTGGGATGTAGGAGAATGGTCATCTCTATCATGTTTTTATGAATATTCATTTTAAGAATGGCTTTACAACAGTCCTAGCCATTTGGAGTATTGCAGTTTTTGTACCTCTTCTGGTAGGGGAGATTACCAGGAAGGGTCAAGCAGATCATCTTGATTCCTTTTAAACACTCAGGCTTGTATAACTTTTTTACATATGAGTTTATATGATTTTTAGTCAATTCTGTACTGATGTGAAGTTAATAGAGTCTAAGAAGAGCCCTTTTAGTAACCTGAAAGGATCCCTTATTACTTCAGCAATTATTATATAAAGGTATTTTCTTAGTTATTATCACATGGTTAACTATGGTGAAAGGCAACAGTAATTACAAATATTGACAGGAATGACTATATACCTTTCCTTAAATGAAGGGCAGAAAGAAATGACAGCACATGTTCTACATAGTAGTGAGTTTGAAAGGATATAGACTGCCCCACCAGTGGGTGACACTTCATTTGTTGAGTGTCTATTGTCTGAAGAAATCATTGTCAGCAAGATGTACCAGTGGTTACTCTCTTTTTAGGGTAATTCTCCCTTCTTTAGTTTGCTGTGACCATTGAGTTGCTATGTATACGTTTTGAGGGATGGGGGCGGACCCCCTGCAAAAAAAAAAAAACATTGAATTCTGTTTTTCAGCAAATTTTTCCAGAGATCATCAGTAATTCTAATCATCAGCATTTTAATATTTGATGACCTATAGATGAAAGCAAGGATAGTTCACATTTCCTCATCATGGAGTCTTATAGAAATGCTGTTCTGGAAAGTATAGATCTATTTGATGGAATTCAGGTGCAACAGGAGACACGTCAGGTGCAGCACTTCCTAACCTCAAGGATGTTAGGACAGCAGGCCTAACTGCTCACCACTGTTTCTATAATTTCTTGAACACATTCATTACTTCGCTGATGCTACATGTCAATCCGAACCTTTGCTGTCGTCTTCTTCTTTTACATTCCTTTGCCCAGCATCAGTGCCGCCCATGGTGACTCCTGTCTTTGCTTTATGTGGTTACAGTATCTAACTACTAGTTTTACTATCAGGCACTCCAGTGAACAGCCTGGATTTATTTCTTTAGGAATTAACTGATTTGATTATCTTGCAGTTCAGAAAATTCTCAAAAGCTTTCTCAATTGGAGTTTAGAAGCTTTGATTTTTTTTGTACAAAATCTTAGCTACAGTCCATCTTTCACAGCCATATGTTATAACTGGGAAATTCATAGCTTTGACTAAGCGGACCTTCAATATTTGATCCAAAGTTGCAAAAAAAAGTCCCTCTCAAAAAAAGAGTTTTTTTTTCCATTACATGGTCATCATTTCAATCCCCATCTGCAGAGCTCACAAAAATAAAATCTGTCAATGATTCCACTTCTTCCTCACCTACTTACAAAGAATTGGTAGGGCTAGATAACATAATATTATTTTTAATGTTTTCAGCAAGCAATCCTTTGCACTTCTACTTTCAACCCCTATTCACTTTCAGATGTCAGAATGGCATCAACCACATCTCAGTGTTTAATATTTAGTCCCCACATTTTCATTCTAGCATGTGATTCATCTAGGATTGTGCATAATATATTCATCTTAGAGATCACAACCTTGCTGTGCTATTTTCCTTTTCAACTAGCAAGTTACTACATATTTGGTTCTAACTGTGGCTTCTAGGCCTGGATACAAAGTCCTCGTAAAGCAAATAAGGAGGCCTGGTATCCCCATTTCTGTAAGAACTTGCCTCGGTTTGTTAGAGTGCACACAACCAAATATGTCAGAGGGTTCTGCAGGCCCTTGCTTTCGACTAATTAAACACAAGTCATTGTTTTGGTGCTGCCTTACTTTTTCCAGTAACGTGAATGTTGGCAATTTGAACTCTGTTGCCACTATCTCCTCTAAAACTAGCATGTACATATGGCAGAACTCATTTTGTATACTACTGGAGCCTAACTTTTAGGCTTTTAATCATTAACTTACTTGCATGTAAATCCAACTGTTTGAAATTTTTTTTGCTCTTTATAAAATTAAAAATATTAAATCTTTAATAGTGACAAGGACAAATATTTAAATTGTCTATTCATAGTCTAATATGACCATTAATATTAATTTACACAAAATATTGGGGGTAAAATAAATGAACTTTTTTCACAGCTTTACAAATGTCTAGAGAATACCACTGAAGAAACAACAGAAAATATCATAAAGAAGGCATAGCAGTCATAGCTGATAACAGATCACTAAGGGTCATCAACAAATTGATCATTTGAGCATTTTTTTAGCATTGTCCTTTTTTGGTTTGGATTATAAACTGACCTTTTTGAGTCCAGTGACCACTGTTGTGTTTTCCAAATTTAATGGCAAATTATGAGCAGCACTGTAACTATATAATTTTGTATGGCATTTAACAGTTTTTTAACAGGTTACCAAGAATTACATTGCTTCCTGCAGCTCTGTTATTTTCAAGTCTTTCTAGGGCCCATCTGACTTTAGTCTGTCATTAGATTTATTTTATTTATTTGTTAAGTGGGCAAGTCCAGTGGACACAAGCTCCCTTTTCAATCTACGAGCACTGCCTGGTTAAGTGATTTGCTCAGAATCACTCAGCAGACAAATGGAAGCAGGGAGAATCAAACCTTGGACTAAAGGAAAAAGACAGTTAAATTAAATCCTTGATCCTCTGTGTTTCCAGGTAATCAAAGAGGATATCATTGTATTTATGAATGACAAACGGTATTTCTTATATAGTGAGCAGCATTAAGATCTTTCTTGTATAGTTTTTTCTGTATATTCTGCCACCTCTTCTTAACCTTTTCAGTGTCCATGTTTATCTTTTATCCTGCCCCTTAACATCATCTGTCTTCTTCTTTTGTCTTTTCCATTCTGTTATATTCTTACAGTTCTTTGCACTGCACATTTACTATTTTTCCTTACCTCATCTTGCTGCTGTAGTGATTTATATTTAGTTTAACATATTGTTCTCTGTCTTGATTGATTTTTTGCTCTCCCTTCCTTGGTCACTTCTAAAATCTCAACAAAGAGCCATTTTGCATTCTTAATCTTCTTTAAGTTTGGAATTTTTTTGCTGCCATCTCTTAGACTAGATCACTTTTCTTCTATCTATCGGTCTTTATGAGCTCATATATAGTTGTCCTGTGGCATTTCCTGTTTTCTTTAATTCTCATCTTTGTAATGGAAAGCTGATGGTCAGCCCCATGTCTTTTTTTAATTAATTTTTTTGCCAACCCTCAACAGATGACTATGGGCTACTCATGGAAACCTCTCCTCATTCGCCTTGTTTACCAAACCCAACAATCGCCATGAGGTAGCATCATATCACATTCAAAAAGGTTTTTGTTACCTGAATTCCGATCTCTTGTACACACTCATAGTGTCTAAAGATGAACAAACAATGAGGCATGCTGATATGCCATCCTACCTCTATGGCATTTCAGTCATTGCTCCAACTCCTAGAAGGCATCTCCCCTACACATCCCCAACTTCTGCCAGAGATGAAGTGTGAGGTTCATCCAAATGTATGCCCTCCAAGGAGAGGTGCAGCCATACTCCCATGGAAGTGCCTCAGATGCCAGCACAACTAGTTGATCCCTTGTTTTCTGGGAGGACTTTATCCCTCTATGTGACAGTGATGGTCAGGTGTCTTGTTTTTGCTGTCTGTATAGATATCTTGCCTGTCTGATTACAAAGTATATAGTCAGTCTGATTTTGATATTGATCATTTAGGTACCATCCACATATAAAGCTGTCTCTTAGACTGGTAAAAGAGATCAGTAAATTATCTTGTTAGGCTTCTTCTGTTCTACATCTCCTTTCATTTCATACACTAAAGCCAAACCTACCCGTTATACAAGCTCTTGTTTAACTGTGAACGCTAACACTCCAATCACGCATAATGAACGTAATATCTTTGAAGTGTATAGAGTGCAGTGATTACACTCTGATGTCCGGTAAAAGGCAAATCAGTTAAGTGGTTCTATACTGCGAGACCCGATCTTAACAAAAGTTTGGCACCTCCTGCTTCAGTCGTTAAGAACAGTAGTGCACAAGGCAGTTAAACCTTCCAGTACTGATCAGCAAAAGACAGTGGAAGATTAAAAACAGATTTGTGCCTGCTGTCTGTGCCAGTAAAGCATCCCTGACTTTTTTGTAACACAACAGTCTTGCACTGTCCTTCTGACAGCACTCACTAAGTGCTTTGTGGCTTTGAAAGTCTGCAAAACATAATAGTGCTTTCTTTTTCTTCTGTAACTTGTAGCACATGGAAAAAATAAAGCTCCATGCACTACAAAGAATTACGATCGGGTTTCCAATCATAACCCTTTATTATGTGTTCTCAACATGGATGCCAAGATTCACCTCTACAGCTTCACTCTCAGTGTGAATTTCTTGGCGCCCATGTTCAGAACACATAATAAGCTGGTTATAATTAGCAACCCGCTAATAATAGTCTGTATTGGTATTATATCCAGAAGGTACTGATAAAGCTTGTCAACTTTCTCCTTTTCAACATCTGTAGTCAGTGCATAAACTTTTATCATTGTAGTGCTGAAAATCTTGCCTTAGGTTATTCTACCTTTTTATGTTGTAACTGAGCACTGATTTGTGACCCTCTTTTATTAACTATAAGAACTGCTCTGTCTGTTCTGTAAGATTCTTGCCCACAGCAGAAGATCTAATGATTATTAAATGTAAAATTACAGATTCCTGTCCATTTAGTTCATTAATATGCAAATATCAGTGCTCATTCCTGACATCTCATCTTTAACAACAGTATGTTTGCCTCGATTCATCATTCTTACATTCTAGATTCCAACTGTGTGTGTGTTTGCAACATCAGACTATCCTTTCATTTCCAAGCAGCGCAGCATAGCTGTCCTCTCAGCTTTAGTCCTTCTGTATTATAACCTATAACACCACTTGTACTTGTCCTCTGCCTCTCCACAGTAGTGTGCTAGGTACCTTCATACCTAAAGGGATCATCTCATGACATTCTGACATATCTTTCTTTCCTTGTGTCAAAGAATTTTCTTCACAAAACATATGCTTATAGATTGCCTTTACCTTAGCAATGAACCATATTTAGTCTGATCTTTTTGGGGTAATGTGCCCCTCTTGGGTTGCACAACATTGTATAGGCTATAGCTTCACTGAGATATATAGATACATAAGGCTCTTCACCATTACAAGATAATGGCCCAGAAGGGGATTTATGGGGGTGATAACATTTTACCATGTATTATGCTGTGAATGATAACAGCCGCGGTGGTGCAGAGGTAGCGTTGTTGCCTCACAGCAAGAGGTTCTCCCGTTCGATTCTTGGCTGGAGTGCGGGGAGTGCCTTCTGTGTGGAGTCTGCATGTCCTCCCCGCGGTTGGGTGGCGTTCGAAAGACATGCGTAAATGGGCGTGCCTTCGTTGAAGGTTGGACGTCGAGCGGCAACCCCTAACCGGGAAAAGCTGAAAGACAAACAACAACAACAACATTATGCTGTAAATGAGAATGCAGTTTCGCAGTATTTATTCTCTGCATATTATACATTTTCACATACAGGATATCATAAAGGAGCTTGTGGTTAAAGTATGTTTTTGTATTATCAGAATAAGAGAAACAAAAGCAAGTAGAAACTTTGTGAAGATCCCTGATGCCGCAATTCTACTGCAAAATTTAGCAAAAAACAAGATATAGGCAGTTTAGTGATGAGAGAGGTTCCTCAGAATCATTTGAAAATAATGCTTAGAGATTGTTTAATTCCATTTAGATATCTAGTAAGACAGCATCTGGATTTCTAAAAAGAATCTTTGTTTAATAACTCATGGGGGGTACAAAATTTATTAATGCAATATTTTATTTATGGCAATCTTAGATACCAATATTTCCAATAAGTTTAATCTTTGGCTTGAACCTATAGCTTTTATATTCAGAAGCAGATATGCTGACAGCTACACCATACTGACATTGATAGGTACTATACTGCTGAAATATCTGATGACATGTTGAAGTATTAGTAAAGGGCTACTGACTGTAGCACTGTTTCATAATTATTGAATGCCTTTGACACAAACACCTTGCTTCATTCCTTTCAAAACTAACTGATGTGTCTCTAACTTCTCTGTCATGTTTCAGTTGCTGTCTGGCAAGAAGAACTCAGGAAACAAGGTAGCTGCAGATCCCAGTGATGTTATCACAGGGGTTTCCTAGGCTTCAACCATTGCATAATATTTTGCTACCTCCATGCAGTATCATAGTATTAACACCAAATTACTGCTATATAGAGATGACACTAACCAAAACCCCAACACCATACTAGAATCAGAATTGCAAAATTGGGCATCAGCCCGGAATATTGTATATACTCATCAAAAAACATACCTGCAATTAAAAATGGCAAACTGTTAACAGCAATTCACAGTATTACATTGGGTGAACAAATTAGTCAGTCCTGAAATCAGCTTCAGAATTTTAACGGTACAAGCTGATTTGTTTTGTTAAGTCTTAGTGAACATTACTCAATCTGTCTGCAACAATCTTGTGACTTACAGTAGACTAGCATACTTTACGTCATGCTCTCTTTGACACACCTACAACAATACTCCAGAGAAATAAGTGGATAACTGTGAAGGGAAATCTAATTCACCTTACTGCTAACTGTAGAAAGCAAGCTACTTTACAAAGAGCTGTATATATGATACCTGACAAACACTGGCATTGGTTGAACAGACAATCTACAAAGGGATTCACTTTTACTTCCAAAAGAAGATCAGCAAAATTATGCTTTCAATCCCTTCACTACAATCAGCGGAACACACTACCTTGTCCACCAGGAGTTGGCTATCACATTCCACATTCAAAAACCTCCTGGTTTTACATTACAGAAAATCTGCATGCAGTAGTTGTAAGGCCAGCTTACATCTCAGACTCTCCTCACATGTTCATTTCCTTAACTCAAAGCTGATTAATTTTCTGTATACATACATGACTAACTTTGGTCTTCCCTCCTTTTACCCACTTTAAATAGTTCCTCCCAACATCCTTGTTTCTTCTCTACATTTGCCCTTTGCCATTTCCAAATTCTTCCTTAGCCAGCATTTACTGTGACAGATTTGTAAGAGTTCATATTTCAGTTTCCCAACTAGCACAGTTCAGAAACATAATATTCTGACTACCAAACCTTTTATATGCCAGTTCATAATTTCATGCGTATCCAGCTGTATAGCTATATAGAGCGTATAAACATGATGCAGGCTAATATCAAGATGAATTTAACCAAAGCATGCAGTAATTGTATTAGATTAACTTATACAAAATAATACATTTTTGTTAATGAGGATTATTTTAATTGAACAGATTGCTTCTTGAAAACCCTGAGAATCTTGACAAGTTTGACCACGTCATCTGGTACAGGAATACTAGGAACCACCTCTGCAATCAACTTTTGCCCTCTTTCCCAAGAAATGTTTAATTTTATGGTAAATTTCTAAGGATTATGGTAAATCAATAATAAGTCAATAATAAAAACATTAGAGTTTCATACTTCTTAATGTTCAAAAAATGTATGTTTATGCAAACCTATTATTCGATTAACTTTATAAGAGAATTAGATTAACATTTAAAAATTGACCCTGATTTTGGGCGTCGGTCCTCATTATTTTTGACTTTGTTGCTGTTTCTTGAGCAGAAAGGTTGAGAGCAATTGCCTGGAGTGCTGTTTACTACCAAGTGCTTGGAGGCTACATAATTTATTTAGTCTGACTGTGCTCAGACCAGAAAGCTATACAGATCACTATAGAGGCTCATTCCTTGCAAGGTGAAGGGTAATGTCAGATGCCAATAGTAATAAAGTGATGGGCAGGAGTGGAGTAAAGTAAGATAAACTAGGAACTTGAAGTAGAAATTGACTCTTGGAACACAGAGTATTACGTCTATCAATAGATCCGAGCTGCAGCCTGTGGAAAAAGTTGAACAACACCAGCTGCATTACTTGGTATTACTTCTCTCTATGCAGAATATTGGTTGAGTGTAAGTCCACCTTTTTTTGGTGAAACAAGACCTGCCTGTCATTCAGGGTATACTCCAGTATATAAGGGCCTTGGGAAAGGTAGGGGGATAGTTGAAGTCACAGGTTTACTGTACCAGAAAGTCCAAAAATACCTTACCAAAAACTGTAGGTGGGCGATAAAAGGGTTGCCTCAGTATGATTACAAAAAGCAAATTTCTGTTTGTTGTCTGTGCATTTGCACCCACAGCTATTTAGGGCATTCAGCTTTTTTAGAGACAGTGGGTTTGGTGTTTCAGCACTGACATGAGGACTGACGGAGATACCCAGACAGGAGTTACTGCAAACAACAACTTACCTGATCTGCACCCAGATGGTGAATTATTTATGTACATCTGTGCTAGTCACGGATTATCAATAATTAATGTAATGTTATAACACAAAGGAGCTCAAAAACATACTTTGTATGGAAGCACCTTATGCCAAAAGCCAGTGATTGACTTTATAATTGTGCCATCAAACCTGAGACAGTATGTAACAGAAACTTAGGTCAAGAGAAGCACTGAAATGTCACCTGATCACAGTTTGATAGTGAATTCAGTCAGGTGGGTAGGCAGTGGCCGCACAGTCTGAAAAAACCCAAATATGTAGTGAGTGTGTCCTGGGAATACATAACCAATGGTACTGTGGAGAATGAGTTCAATGCCCACCTCCCTATTGAAATGTTGGCACTTGTAATGCCAGGTACAGATAGAATGAAAAAAAACATTGAAAATTTAGGAGAAGAGCGAATCTCAAACATCACTATTCTGCCTTTAATCATCTTTTTTATGGGGTGCAAGCTCTACCGCAACCCCCTACGTGGGCAGCAAGTCTTTCCCATCCCCTGAACGTTTATATACCTACTTAGAGATTGCCATACTTTGGAGAAAAGGGAATATTACAGGAAATGGCTATCTCAGACTTGGTATATGTAAGTCTGTTTTTTTAGCCATTCAGTCTCTGTGTTTCAGGACTTTCTCAAGAGGGTTTTGATATTTCAAATGGTTACTCCTACTCTCAAACACATACATACACATATATATATATATATATATATATATATATATATATATATATATCTATATCAAGATGACCTGGGTACACCAGCCTTCCCAGACTTCCTGACCAGACTTCACAGACTTCTCATTCTTCTTCATCTTATGGAATTCCTGATGTTTGCATGCAATATGATAAATATAAACTCTCTTCTATGTCCTGAGTTTGCTCCTGGACCATCTCCCAGTAAGGTGCACCTGGTACAATTACCATAGGAAGTGCCCATATGACATCCTCAGAAATTTCCCAAACTACCTCAACTGACTTGTCTCAACAGAACAAAGAAGTGGTGGTACCCAGAGATCCTCCCATATTGCCAAGTGTGTCACTCTTTCAAGTAGCCTGAGCCCATCTACCCTGCAATAGAATCTCATCTCTTCCAGTCTTCCAGCTGTACCCATGATCTCATCCTTTCAGTCAGGTCCCCAAGATAATGGCCATGGGTGAGGATGGTGAGTAAGACTGAGCAATAAACTGTCTCATCTCTTACCTCACCAGAACTGTCCAATATACCCCCTGCATTACTGCCACTGTTGCAGCAGCCTTGGTCCTTTTTCTCTTGAACAAGACTTGTAAATGCTTATACACATCCAATTATCATAACTTGCCCCATCACCTGTACATAGCAGTGCAGTAGCAGAAACCCTAGCCTTTGATTAAGAGGTGCTGATTTTCCTCCCAGAAGTTTAAAACTCAGCAGTGAAGTATTGCAGATCACAGTCACTAGAAGCCGCAGAACAACATTGCCTGCAATCATCAAAGAGGTAACCTTCAAATTCCCCCCTCTAGGTATCCCCTCTTAACGTTGGCTGAACCTTGATAGCCTGTCTATCAAAGTCAAGAACAAGGCAGGAGACAATGCATACTGTGGGTGGAGTCCTTTTGTTGCACTCAGTGTATCTGGCCTATTGCCAAGAATGTGGACAAAACTCTTTATCTACAAATACAGCAGCTGGGTGGTATGTAGAAATGGTCATAGGGCCTCCAACTGTTGTGCCACCTCCTACTAGCTACTCCATGTGTATGTGGACATATGCTCTTTGCAGGTCAACAAAATCCATATGTGCCATAAAGAAAAACACTCACAACCCTGCCAAAAACACCCACGACCCTGCCAATATTCACGTTAGGGTAAAAATTTACTCCACTGCCCCATGGCTGCGACAAAATCAGCATTATTTCTCCTGAAGTCTCTTTCTATCTTCCAGGCATGTGCTTTCCCACATAGGCTGAAGAGCAGGATCACGGTAAAATTTAAACAGCCCCTTGTCCCTTTTTTAAAAAATGGGGATCATCACTCCAGTTTGCCAGTCCAGATGAACTGTCCTGCCTTCCATTTTTTTTAAAAAGTGGGTTAATCATGATACCCCACAAGCAGCCACACTTTGAACTCTTCCAGCCAGCTCTCATCAAGTGCTGCAGCTTTCCCACAATGCAGTTGATGAATTGCCACGGAGACCTTATATACAGAAATGGACACGATCACACTAGTTGCTTCCCTCCACAACTGAGAGCATGCCTAGCTGTTTCAGGAGGTCTTGAAAGTATTTCTTCTATCTTTTCACAAGCTGTACTTGAGGAACTGTACTAACCATTTTAATTTATGGTCTGAAGAGATTAAATTAAACAAAAAAAACATATAGTTAATGAGAAACATGCACAAAATTATACTTTGATAAAACTGACTCAATTCGGAAAAAAAAACATCATCTTGTGCGATTTCTTTCCTTGCTAGTATCAGGGAAACAATCAGCTTTTGTCCTGATCCTTAGGCATGCAGCTAACAGTGTTCCTTAGTAGGGGGTGGGGTGAACATTCTTCTGCAGAAAACATGTTTCAGCAATTGCTCATATCTAATAGCAACGGACGTCTGCCAACCTAAAAATATAGCAGCAAATGTGGCCTTTGATTTTAATATTTATTGCCCACTTAACCCTATACCTTGGCAAGACGAATGTCTTTGGTGAATAGTAGTCGGTATCAGTTGTCCTTTTATTACATGAGACTGATTAACTGAATAATTCATCAGATAGTCATTGCCTCATGCTAACATGTACAGTCCAAGCAGATAATCAATACTGTAGGATCACTTTTCAAACTGGGTCATTATTCTTACCCATTGGAAGCAGTTTGTCACTTTTTAAAATATACCTTGCCTCACACCTACCCAATTTAAATTTCAAATTACTACCACTTTATTGTACATGCATCTTTTCTAACACTGCATTATTTAAGCACCTGATTAAAGCTGACTGCTACAGGACTTAGTTCATTTTTATTTAAATTTCTCTTCATTTGGATTTGTAATTTCCCTCAGGTGTTCTTGAACCTTTATTTTCATATTATGTGCAATCTGTGTTATATAAGCTAGGCTGCATTCAGAGAGAAATGCATATAGTGCTTTCACTGGGTTATAGGTATTTACACTAATGGCATTCGTATTTCCTCTGCCTCTTCTCTAATTCCACCTTTAAAACCAGTTCCATTACTACAAAATGCTCACTGCTGTGCACATTAAAACATGGCATTGTGTCCTTACAGTACGTGATTATCTGGTCTGGTTCCCAGCTAGGGTTGGTGTGGAGTCTGTATGCCCTCCCCTGCACATGACTTTTCATCAGGGGCTGCTCTTTCCTCCTGTATCTCAAATACATATTGTTCAGTGCATTATGAATATCCATATTAGCCTTAGGTAACTCTATGTGTGTGCGTGCGTATGTGCATATGTGTGTTTGTGTGTGTGTGTGTGTGTGTGTGTGTGTGTGTGTGTGTGTGTGTGTGTGTGTGTGTGTGTGTGGATACATTAACTGGCATCCTGTCCAGGAGTCTTACTTACTTGTTCTGCTTTCATTGCTTGTTGGGTTGGACTTATCATCTTTCTGACCCTAAGTATTAAAGCGGGTGTTAAGAACAAATACATGACAGAGTGTTAGCATCCTCTAAATAGCCTTAATGTATTACTATAAAGGCTAGAATTAGGTTTACTCAGATGTCACTTTATGTAGCATCATAATCTTATTAGGTAACGTGATATACTTATGCATGGTTTTAAAATATGCCAGATATGGGTGATATTAAATTTTGTATATTGATGAAATATGCTGGATACTATATATAATAGTTGTAGATATGTTTCTAAGCAGTGAGCTGTATAAGAAAAAAAACAGTGGCCTGTTTCCATTTGGTCCTGTGTTATCTACAAATGTATTATCTCTGTGAAATGACTCCTTCTACCATACCCTCACAAGCCCACTTTTTCTTTTTAATTCAATCTATAATGTATTGTGTTTCTTTACTGTTTTTTGCTCTAGAAGAGACTTTCAAAAAACAGTTTCTCTATACTTTAAATTGCAAATATTTTGGGTTTGCCTAGATAATTATATTACACTGGCAATACTTCTACAATGCAGTCTTTAAATGACATGCTTTTTATCTGTAAAGTAAGTCTCTGCAAGCTCTCCTTAGGTTACCATGTTAAGGATTTGTGATCTGTGGGAACAGTGAAGAGCCCCATATGAAGGAAGGGCAGCCATTTTTGTAGAGATCACATTGCGCCCCAAAGTTTCATATGTATAATGGCATATCTCCTCCTTTATATGGCTGTAGCATACAAGTTGCCTTTTTAACTATGTTGTTTCTCTGGCTTGGCCTGTTTAGTATAGTAACCCATCTTTTCTGATTTGCTTCCAAAATCCAATAAATTACGTCTATCAGTGATGGCCACTACAATGAGGCTACATAAAGCTTCCATGAACTTCCAAAAAGCCAAATTACATGTAGAAATCTAAATGTCTTTATCTTGCTTGCTACTCTGAGTTATGGTTAGAGAGAGATGAATGACTTTCTGCTGTACTGAGGGACACATTTATTGTACGAACCACAACTTACTAGTGCTATCTTAAGACTTTTTCTGTTTGTAGGAGTAGAACAAGACTGACCTTTTTCTACCTTCACAGTCCTTGGACAGATTATGCCATTACTCACCTGAAGGTCAAGATGGAATATTTCTGCAATCATTATTTGAAAATGTCCAGCCAAAGTTGTCAGCCTCACAAAACTGGGACTACCCATCAGCCAAACATTTTCATTATGTGTCCTCTTCTCCAGAGCTACAGAAAGTGCAAGTCAAAAATGGTTTGTTTACTGGAACCATCTTTTCAGATAATAAATAGTCTTTTAAACAGTCACCACAACCTCCTACCTTTTTTTTTTTCAATTTGCTTGATTCCCCTGCCCTTTCCATATCATTCTTACTGGCCCAAGCACCAGCACCCCATGTTCATATTGAGTCTACCATACACCCCCCTACTTACTCCAGAATTGCTTGGGCTGGTCGTGGATCTAAACAGTGTCCTAGAGGCTAGGCTATCTTTGCTTCTGTCCAAGATCACAACCTCCTTCTTGATAAACTTACACACTCTGGGTTTTCAAAAGAAGTCACTTTTGAATTAGAAATGATTTATATAGCAGATCCTTCATAATCCTTCCTAATCTCAGGTCACAAATCCTACTTATCCACTGCCTGTTTCCTCGTCTTAGATGCACTTCTTTTTTCAGTCAATATAAACAACCTTACATGTGACATACCTCACCCAAACATTACTATGCATTCAGATGACATAGGTCCTCATTACAGTTAGCTACTTTACTGCAGAAAGAGTTTGCCTTAATTAGGAAATGGCTTGCTAAGAATGCTAACTATAAACACTAATAACTCAACCATGATAGCACTTGGTACTGCTAAAAGATTGTCAATATCTCCCCACCTATTATTACTGTCCCTGTTGATACAATGCTCCTTTTCATTAAACAGTTACAATATCTTGGACTTCTGTTAAATAATGCACTGTTATTCCATAGTCATATAGATCTTACCACCACTGAAGTACTACAACAGCTTAAAATTGCCAAAAGCTTTTCACGTCTTACTCCAGTTACTAGAAGAGCCATCATAATTAATGTATTAATCTCCAAAAATGCTCTACCCATTATTGCCTCTTTATCTGGATACACCATTGCAATCATACAAACCACTGTAAATAAAATTCTGGGATTCATCAGCCTTGCTAACCACATTGAGCATTACTGAGCTTATACTGAGTTGCATAAATGCATTCTAATCTCTGCTAGGTCTAGCTACCGTTTGAACGCTTTCACCTATAAACTACTTAATGCAGGTTTCTGCCCATCCCTTACTAATCAATTAAATGTGATTGATTCTTTATATACCCTTAGAAACAATTAATCTTTGAAACTGCACAGACTTCCCTTTCCACTAACCAGCCATTGAAATTTCTTTCTCTAAACTTGCCCTGGTATTATGGAACAGTTGACTTAAATAAAAAGTCCTCACTCATTTCTAGAAAAGGCAAAAGGAACATCTGCTATGATAGTTCATATACGAGTGCTTTAATATGCTGGTTAATTTACTTTTGCACAGTTTTGTACTTTATTTCCATGTTCTTATTAACTGGCCTTTAAAATTCATACCTTTTTCTGATGATTCTTCTTTACTTTGTAATTATATAAGTTTTAGGTAATTTAGCTTTTGCATTGCCCTGTTCAAGTATATTTGCCTTCTATATATATTTTCCATACTTGCATATTTGCATCTTTTTGTATTGTATTGTACTTATTGAATGTTATATTCCAGTGGGTTTCTCTGAAATATTTTACACTTTGATCTGCTATTGTTTGTTCTTTGTCACTTAGAGGTCCTCATTAAGCCAGTCTTATTTGCTTACCCTTCATATGCTATTATATGTCAATCAGCATTTCATGTAAATTTATATTATGTAGTGCATTCATTTTGGTTACTGTACTGTAATATTTCTTTACATCTCCAATGATGTTTGATTGACAATAAATATGTCGAACAAGTTCATCTGAGATGACTATCATCTAAAAAATTTAACTGAAGTGATTACAAATGTAAACACATGCTTTACATTTGTGACCAGCCAAAACAACTACAGACTTTGCTTTTATATAGGGGCTTTGTCCTCACATCCCCTGAAGTGGGGGCTTCACTCCCACACTTCTGGAAATTAAATGCGTTAACTATATGGTTGTACAACTGGGGAGAAAGAGGATAACTGCGAAAAGTAAATTACAGTCAGTTATCATTTGGCTATAATATCAGGCAACCAAAGTAGCAGCGCACAGTAAATGCATGCCACAACCAAGCCCCAGGCATCCACTGTAACTGCCACATGGCCCAGATAGAAAAGGGTACCAGAAAGCAAGCCAGTTAACAAACAAACAAATAAATAAATAAGTAAATACACAAAGTGAATGTGGTACTTTTAGCTCATATTGACTCAAATAAACCAGAAGAAGCATGATGATGATTATCATCATCATCATCACGAGTCCCTTTTCCCCATTTTACATGCAGTCTGGTTGTTGTGTTAACTACTGTTACCTCTCTTGATTCTGAGCCACTCTCCCACCTTCTTTGACAGTCATGCCTACCTTTCACAGATGTTTTCTCATAAAATCCATCTGTCTCTTGATTGTGCATCATCATCTTCTCATCTTCTTCCAGTATCTGCCAAATCTGCTTTACCAGATTGCCTTCTACTTTCCATTGCGTTGTCCAAACCACCATAATCTGTTTTTCTTGACCTTCTTTACGGCCATGGCTACTTTGGCTTCCACTCTGACATTCTCATTTCTCCATCTGTACATCTCACTACCTTTCTCAGGCACTTAAATTTACCCCCTCAAGCTTCCTCAGCTGCTCTGCCTTTGCTGTCCTAATTTCTGTGCCACACAGCAGCACTGGTCGCACTACTGTTTCTATACCCCTTACTGTTCAGCATGTTAGCATTCCTCTGTAATGCATACTCGACACTTTGTGCCATTTAGCTGCAGGTTCTTAGCTCCTCCACTCAATCTCTCTAGGGTACATCTGTCTTATGCAGGACTATATAGCTTAAAAAGCACAAGGTGTAAACACAATAACTCACACATTTCTGCAGGGCACTCATTTTCTTCAGAAAATATAAGCTGTAAACCTAACTAGTTGAGGAGAACAGAAATTCTTGCAATTATAGAAAAGTTAAAAATAAGCATTTTTGTAAAGGGCAACTAAGCCTCTCACTTATTCTCAGTTCATGATTGCTCTATTTCAGAGAAAGTGAAAAAAAAATAGATAATTCATAAACCAGTTAAATAATGACCACATTCTCTCCTGCCCATCAACAGTTGTCTTTCACTCCTTACAGCAGATAAACAACTCATGGACACATGGCGGCTTGATTAAATGCAGCCTGAGTAACAGCAAAATGAGCAAACACATTCTGATAGATAAAATGTTCAATGCATATTGTTAGCAGGTGATGGTGGGAGGCTTCTTAACATTAACAGAACTTTGTACAGCAGTACTTTTTGGGAACCCATATTGGTGATAAGGTCAAAAGTTTATTATCCTTTACATTTTACTTTATATTTTCAAGTACCTAGTAGAAAGCTTGTTTTGTCAGTAGTCTGCTCCATTCATCAATGCTGAACTAGAATGAGAACCTAAAAAGAGGCAGCTGTAGCATGTTGGCTGCAAAAAACAGACAGACTAAATCTAGTATAAGTTGACTTCTACTGGTAATGGGTATTGCATGTATGTATCTATGTATGTATGTGTGTCCATATGTATGAATATACATATGTTTGTGTGTGCACATATATACTGTATGTATTCATGTATGTATGTAGGTACATAAGTATATATTTATACATGTAGTATACACATGTATTGCTCAGCTGGGGTGATGTGTTCTGGATTGCCAGTATATAAACTCAGATTGCAGCATTTTTTAAACTTCTTTATTAAATATTACATTTTTTTTAAAAATGACACAGGCACATATCAAAAATAAAAGAAACCATAATAACATTTCCTTTGTTATTTGCATGCATTATACATTTTAACATTTTTCATTCACTCTGTCATTTCATAAATTGTTCAGTTCCTTTATTTATCCGACTGAGCTAAAGTCCTTTTTAGTAGAGGCCTGGGGAGAAAAGCTCCCCATAGTACAAACAATTAAAATAGCATTGAGATATTCTGATAGTTACAAATCCCATACAGTAGTTACAAAAGTTTACAAGCCTAAAACCAAAAGGCAGATAACAACTAAAGCATATGAAGTAATATATAGTAGTTAAAAAAGTTTACTAATCTATGAGCACAAAGCAGAATATAGCAAAAGCTTAGGAAGTTACATAAAAAGCATAGGGAGTAAGCTGTTTATACTTTGTATTATGTATTACATAAACAGTAACAGTAGCTCCTGAGGTATTTATAAATTTGAAAATTAGAGAGAAAGTTCGAAGTAGTTAGGGGGAAAGGAACAGAGTAATTAGAGCAGAGGACATAGGGCGATTATGGGGAGGAAAGTAGGAGTAATAGAGATAGATGGTTACTATGTAAGTTGGTTGTGGTCAGGGAGGGTGCGAACAGTGGCAGGTCCATTGTCTTATAAAGTACTCTTTGCTGGCTGATTTAAATTGCTTGGGGAGTGTAAGGGTCCTAATTTCTAGTGGGAGTTTGTTCCATGCAGTAGAGGGGTGGTAGCTGCATAAGTTGCACCCAGTCTTTGATTTGGGTTTGTAAACACTTAATAGGTCTTGGGATGAGCTTTGGAGATGCCTTGTATGGGAATAGTGGGATATGAGGGATGACAGAGCTGGGCAGAAAGCTGGTTGATGTAGAATGGAGTGTATGATTTGGAACTGAGATTGGAGAAACAGGTGAGGTAGTTCGAGCCAGTTCAGGTATTTTAGGGAGAGACAGTGGTGAGATGTATATGTTTGTTGAGGTGCAAATCTAACTATCTTGTAATAGGTCAATTCTAGTTTGGTAAGTAGGGAGGAGTTCAGATTTGTGAGTATTTGGGAACAGTAAGTTAAGCAAGGTAGAAGGTAGGCATGTGTAAGAGTAATACTAGCTTCAGTGTTGAGGATTTTATTATTTCTATACAGGAGTCCTAGCTTCTGATGGGTTTTTCTGATGCAATTATTTATGTGTAGATCAAATTTTAGTTGATCATTGATGGCAATGCCAAGTATTTATGTGTTGGATTTGACTTCTATAGGAGTATTGTTTAGGGACATTATGGAGAAGGAGGATTTGATGTGGTTAAGGGTTTTCAGAAGAAAGAGTAGCAATTTTGTATTTTATAGGGTTGAGGATGAGCTGGGTATTTGTGAGCCATGTCTCTGGTGAGTTAAAGGGTGACTGGGTAGTTGATAGGAGTTCTGAGGGTGAGTTGGCAATAGTGATGACTGTAGAGTCATCCGCATATTGGACAATGGTAGACTGAGGACAAGAGGAGTAAAGTAAGTTGCTGAAGATATTAAAAAGTAGTGGTCCAAGAATGGATCCTTGGGGGACACCCATTCTTACTGGATGGGAAGTAGTAGTGCAGAGTGCCATCTAACTGACTGCAGCCTGTCAGTGATGTAGCTAGAGAACCATGTAACTGTATCAAGGGAGAAGTTAAGGTCTGTTAGTTTGTTTAGTAGCAGAGTGAGAGACAATCTCAAAAGCCTTTGAGAGGTCAAGGAATAGACAAGATATGAGTTTATGATAGTGCTGAGAAAGGATAGTAGAGCTGTGGTGGTGCTATGCTTGAGTCAGAAACCATGCTATGTAGAAGTGATCAGTTTTTCCTGTATGAGAGAATGCATAACTTGTTTGTGTATACATTTCTCGAGGACTTTAGAGAGAGTGGAATGGATCGCAATAGGTCTGAAATTTGAGCTTTCTGAGGAGTTACCTCCTTTATGAATAGAAAGATTGTAGAACTGTTTCCAGATTGATTGAACTTTAGGTTAAGAGAGGGAGCAATTTATTAGGATGGATACAGGCAGAGAAAGGGAGTGAGCAGCAATCTGGAGAAAATATGAAGGGATATTCTCAGCAGATGCAAAGCATTGTTTGAACTTAGAGAGTAGAGTTTTGATATAGGTAGTGGGAATAGGTTTGAGAGAGATGGTGTTTACTGAGTTAGTAGCTGATGAAGGTTTATTTCCTTAAATCTGACCCCTCCTTCTCCTAAACATTATTCTACATGTAGTCTTCCCACAAGTTCCCTTTATTTCTATGTCGTTTGCTCCTTCCCTTTAATAAAGATCCCATGTCCATTTCTTTCCTCTCCTTTGTAATCTTCAGCATTCAATTCCAGTTGCCTTAAATTTTGATTCCATTTTCTAGTAGTTGCTTTTTTTCATCCTGTAGCATTAAACTTTGTAAGGCCTTACTATGTCTGGACAATTCAGATTCTATGTCCCGACTCAAAAGAATCATTTCCTAAGTTGCAACTATTTGCTCCCCTAACATTCATGGCAAAGTATTCTGTAGAGAGTTTTTAAAATCTGCCAACTCATTACATTCCCAAAAACATGCTCCCATTTACTTCTCACTTTCTTATTATACCTCTGGCATTTTCTGCCTACCCAAGTAAAAATTGTTTAAAGTTTGCTTGAGGTATAAAAATACCTATGTAAACACTTTCAAGGAAAAATTATAAACCTTCCGGACTTTGTTGCATACTTGGGAGCCTTTACATTTTGCCTTTCTATTCTCTCTTTCCCATCTTTTCTATTTCCTCCGATTTGAGTCTTATAGTTATCATGCAATATTTTATATGCCCTACTACTTACCCTTTTTTAACAGCAACTTATTTTCTAGACTTGACTAAAAACACCAGTAGACCTGCACTTGAATTGGTATACGCTACTACTAAGGTAAACCAGGACATCCCCAGAGGTCTCAGCCAAAAGCGCAGTGAGAAATTGCATGGGATTGCTCCACCTTGTTATTAACACCTATGTGACTTCACATGGGCAGAAGTAAATTATCCTTGTCATGGTAGGGCTTGATTACACAGTGCAATGGTGTACCCAGCATCTGTCTTTTACCAAAGAATTTTGCAAAGTGCATAACATCTCTCACATCCTGTATAAGAGTCCACTCCATGCTGCATTTCTTTGATTAATAACACTGGTCAGAGATAACAGACATCACATCCCCCACCTTTGTATACTTTAACATTTTAATATTCAGCTCTAAGCACACCTTTGTTGGATGTTGTACCTGTGCCAGGTACTACCATTTTAGTTCCATGAGCTTCCTGAACCTTGTTAAGAATTTTAGACATAATCGAATGCAGCAACTCCATGAAAATTTGTCTTACGAACCAAAAACTGAATTCACACTTTACTATGGCCATGCAGTAGCTCAAAGAGGAACATGACAGGTAGATTCAAAGGAATCTTCTTTGCCAAGTGTGCAAAGAAGATACTTTTAAGTATGTATCCTAATCTCTCATAAAGAAATCTTCAAATGTCATAATGGTGATTATAAGTGTAGAATTAAACTACTTCATCATTGAAATGTTTTATCATGAAATGGAGTCATACCTCTCAACCTCTTAGTATACGAAATCTGGACAGAGTCTAAAATAGTGGGGTACAAAGACCCACACATAGGGATAGGTTTTAAAAAATGCTCTTATAGACTCAGAAAGTTGCTAGAATAACAGCATTTGTCTTAGCATGCATTCTCTGAAGGAAATGAAGCCTGAAACTCGAATGTATGGCATTGTTTAGTTATTTCAATCCTCAGTGATTTACAAGAAAACCACAAATTTTATGAGTAATAGGCCAAAAATATAAGGCATAAATTTGGACATCCTTGAAAAATCTGCACAGTTGAGAGGTATGGCTGAAGTCATGGACATCTAACAGATTTCAAGGGGTACACACCTACTGGAAAACATTCCCTCTAGCTTCCCTTGAGGAGCACACACTTGATGTATGAAATTTTTGTTTTGTTTGTTGCATTTTCTTGGGAGAGTAGTCACATAATTTTATCGGTCGAATATAGGACACATAACCCAGCCATTGGGGATGCACAAGCTGGTGCATTTCTTTGTGTCGGTCCCAAGCCCAGATAAATGAGGAGGGTTGCGTCAGGAAGGGTATCTTGCATAAAATTTTGCCAAATCATACATGCGAACAACAGTACAGATATACATACCGGGTCGGTCGAGGCCCAGGTTAACAACAGCCGCCACCAGTACTGTTGGCCAACAGGGTGCTGGTGGAAATTGGGCTACTGTTAGCCGAAGGAGGAGAAGAGGGGGGAAGGCATGCCCAAAGGCAGATAAAGGCTAGAACTGTGATAGTGAGGGTCAGAATTTGAATGTTGGCAGTATGACTGGTATAGGGAGAGAGCTAGCTGATATGATAGACCAAAGGAAGGTTGGTATATTGTGTGTGCAAGAGACCAGATGGAAGGGGAGCAAGGCTAGGTGTATCGGAGGTGGGTTCAAATTGTTTTATCATGGTGTGGATGGAAGGAGAAATGGCATAGGGGTTATCCTAAATGAACAGAATGCTGAGTGTTTTGGAGGTGAAAAGAGTGCCGGATAGAGTGATGTTTATGAAGCTGGAAATTGATGGTATAATAATGAATGTTGTTGGTGCATATGCTCCACAAGTTGGGTGTGCGATGGATGAGAAAGGAAAGTTTTGGAGTGAGTTGGATGAAGTGGTCATGACTGTACCCAAGGGTGAGAGCCTGGTGATTGGAGTAGAGTTCAGTGGGCCTGTTGGTGAAGGGAACAGAGGGGATGAGGAAGTGATGGGTAAGTATGGTGTTAAGCAAGAGAATGCAGAAGGTCAGATGGTAGTGGATTTTGCAAAAAGGATGGACATGGCTGTGATGAATACGTATTTTAACAAGAGGGATGAGCATAGGGTGACATACAAGAGTGGAGGAAAATGCACACAGGTCGATTATATCTTATGTAGAAGGGCCAGTCTGAAGGAGATTGGAGACTGTAAAGTGATGGCAGGGGAAAGTGTAGTTAGGCAGCATAGGATGGTGGTTTGTAGGATGACATTGGTGATCAAGAAGAGGAGGATGAGTGTGAGGGTAGAACCAAGGATCAAATGGTGGAAATTGAAAAAGGGTAATTGTGAGGTGGAGTTCAGGGAAGAGTTAAGACAGGCACTGGGTGTCAGTGAAGAGTTACCGAATAGCTGGGTAACTACAGCAGAGCTAGTAAGAGAGATGGCTAGAAAGGTGCTTGGTGTGACATCTAGAAAGAGGAAGGAGGACAAGGAGACCTGGTGGTGGGATGAAGAAGTACAGGAGAGTATACAGAGAAAGAGGTTGGTGAAGAAGAACTGGGATTGTCAGAGAGATGAAGAAAGTAGACAAGAGTAAAAGAAGATGAGGTGCATGGCAAAGAGAGAGGTGGCGAAGGCTAAGGATAAGGCATATGAAGAGTTGTATGAAAGGTTGGACACTAAGGAGGGAGAAAAGGACCTGTACGAATTGGCTAGACAGAGGGACTGAGCTAGGAAAGATGTGCAGCAGGTAAGGGTGATAAAGGATAATGAGGGAAATGTACTCACAAGTGAGGTGAGTGTGTTGAGCAGATGGAAAGAGTACTTTTAGGGGTTGATGAATGAAGAGAATGAGAGGGAGAGAAGGTTGGATGATGTACAGCTAGTGAATCATGAAGTGCAGTGAATTAGCAAGGAGGAAGTAAGGATAGCTATGAAGAGGACGAAGAATGGAAAGGCTGTTTGTCCAGATGACATGCCTATGGAAGCATGGAGGTGTTTAGGTGAAATGGCAGTGGAGGATGCCTGAGGAATGGAGAAAAAGTGTTTTAGTACCGAGTTTTAAGAATAAGGGTGATGTGCAGAGCTGTAGTAACTACAGAGGGATTAAATTGATCAGTCACAGCATGAAGTTATGGGAAAGAGTAGTGGAAGCTAGGTTAAGAAGGGAGGTGATGATTAGTGATCAGCAGTATGGTTTCATGCCAGGAAAGAGCACTACAGATGCGATGTTTGCTCTGAGAGTGTTGATGGAGAAGTACAGAGAAGGTCAGAAGGAGTTGCATTGTGTCTTTGTGGACTTAGAGAAAGCATATGACAGGGTGCCTAAAGAGGAGTTGTGGTATTGTATGAGGAAGTCGGGAGTGTCAGAGAAGTATGTAAGAGTGATACAGGATATGTACGAGGGTAGTGTGACAGCGGTGAGGTCTGTGGTGGGAGTGACAGATGCATTTAAGGTGGAGGTGGGATTACATCAAGGAACAGCTCTGAGCCCTTTCTTATTTGCAATGGTGATGGATAGGTTGACAGACGAGATCAGACAGGAGTCCCCGTGGACTATGATGTTTGCAGATGACATTATCTGTAGTGAGATTAGGGAACAGGTGGAGGAGACCCTGGAGAGGTGGAGATATACTCTAGAGAGAAGAGGAATGAAGGTCAGCAGGACTAAGACAGAATATGTGTGTGTGAATAAGAGGGAGGATAGAGGAATGGTGAGGATGCAAGGAGTAGAGGTGGCAAAGGGGGATGAGTTTAAATACTTGGGATCAACAGTTCACAGTAATTGTGAGTGTGGAAGAGAGGTGAAGAAGAGAGTACAGGTAGGATGGAGTGGGTGGAGAAGACTGTCAGGAGTGATTTGTGACAGACGAGTACCAGTAAGAGTGAAAGGGAAGGTCTACAAGAGGGTAGTGAGACCAGCTATTTTATATGGGTTGGAGACAGTGGCATTGACAAAAAGGCAAGAGTCAGAGCTTGACGTGGCAGAGTTGAAGATGTTAAGATTTGCACTGGGTGTGACGAGGATGGACAGGATTAGGAATAAGTATATTAGAGGGTCAGCCCAGGTTTGAAGGTTTGGAGACAAAGCCAGAGAGACAAGATTACATTGGTTTGGATATGTGCTGAGGAGGGATGATGGGTATATTGGGAAAAAGATTCTAAGGATGAAGCTACAAGGTAACAGGAAAAGAGGAAGGCCTAAGATAAGGTTTATGGATGTGGTGAGAGAGGACATGCAGGTGGTTGGTGTGACAGAGCAAGATGCAGAGGACAGGAAGAAATGGAAACATTTGATCCACTGTGGTGACCCCTAATGGTAGCAGCCAAAAGAAGAAGAAGAATATAGGACACATCAGGCCCAAACAATGTGAAATTCCCGATCCTGCACAGGGTGAGCCACTGCACTAGAAACAATACTTTCTGAAGAGGACATATTGTATAGTGCAGCAGATGCACCTTATAACTGCCAAACCAATGGTGTTGTTTTAGCAGTGAATCAGGAAAACATTGCAAGATGGTGTTTGGTAGATAGATTGTAAAATAGAAAAACACATACACATTTTTTTGTAGACATGTCAGCTGCTGTAAGGGATGTGCTTGTCACCCACTACCTACTACTGAGTATGAGATATTGGCTTGAAATGTCATTTGGTCCATGTGAGTATATGCTCAGAACTATAGTTAAACATCAGGGGTAATAGTGAACCCTAACAAGAATCAGGCATACTGTAAATTAATCTGCATGCAGAAAAAGAGCTTGAAGTTGGCAAAACTAAGAAATTAATTAAATGAAGCTGAATTAATGTAAACTGGAAGGTGTAGACAATGTAATTAATGATTCCACAAGAATAATGAAAGCCAAATAAATAACAGCTGCATTGGTTGTAGTTATGACCAACGGGGGGGTTGCAAAAGGAATAGCGAGATAATTAAATGGTCCAATGAATGTGTTAACTTCACAGTGAAAGTCTCTGCCACATGAGATTAAACCTGAACTGGTGCAGACAGGTTCAAATTATAAATGATAAGCACTCATTCTGTTAAAAAAAGCACAAACTTATAAAAACTCAAGCCTGTAGACCCCTTTTGGTATGTTATCTCTAAAGTGCAGAAGTATATATATTGGAATTTTGCTGGCAATCAAAGTTCATAGTAGCTTTCTCTGAAAAGAAATCTAGGGAAGTCATTCTATCGACAGAGCTTATAAAAGAACTTTAATTGGGGAGATCTATAATTGTTTGACTGCAGATCCCCTGGAAAGATGCCAGACAAGGCAAACTGCCTAAAGCTTTGGCTCCTGGAATGTTATTTAATCACAGCGCTCTACTGTGAGATTGCATGAACCATGCTTTACCCCTAACACATGCCTTCTCTTTTCACCAAGCTTGCATAAATGCTTACTGGTAGCCCAGCATGCATCCTCTTACCTGAGTATTACATACACGTACACATATGTGTATAGCTCTATAAATATCTGCATGTATATTTATTTATTTTATTTAACATTTGTGTACCAGGGAAGTCCGACAGGGCTAGTTTCCCATTTTCAGCGGAGGTGTGGGGAGAAAAGCTCCACATGCATACAAGTACATAGTATAACAGCACAAAATTAAACAGATCATAAGCAGGCAAACTAGACAAAGGAATAATTTACAATAATATTTGTCAAGGCACATACAATATTTTTTGTTAAAAATTACATATGCATCAGGACAGAAGTTGGGAGAAAGAGCTTGAGAGTGGGCGGAGGTGGGGAAATGACAAATATGTTCAGCCTGGTGAGGAGCAAGAGCATAGCCAGTTGTCATTTAGATGGGTCTTTAGCAGGTTTTTTAACTGTGCTGGGTTGGTTGTGTTTAGTATATTCTGAGGGATAGAGTTCCATGCTTTAGAGATGTGATTTGAGTAAAGAGAGTCGCCAAAGTTGTTTGTAGACTTTGTAACTCAACGGTAGTTTTTCAGAGGATCTTAAGGTCCTATTGAGATGGATTTGTATTAGGTTGCGTATGGCTGGACATTTGTCAGGTAGGTATACTATAGATTGTGTTAAGGTTAGCTGGTTGAAGGATAAGAGGTTAGGTAGCACTAGCCATTTAAGTTGTTTTAGAGCAAGACAGTGATGGGTTCTGTGGGGTAGGTTGGTGGCAAATCTGGCTATCGTGTGGTAGCATGTTTTAAATTTGCTTAAGTCAGTTTGCCTTAGGTTTGTGAGTATAGAGTCTGGAAGAGTTGGATAGATAAGCCTTAATCCTGTAAAGATAACCTAATTTAATGTGGGCCTTTTTAATTGAAAGTGATATGTGCTTGGCAAATTGTAAATTATTATCAATGGTAATTATTATCAATAGTGACACCTAGTAGCTTAGTTTCAGAGATTGGTTCAATTTATGTGTGGCTGTATGAGGTGATTTTAAAGTCCTAGTTGAAGTTGTTTGTTCTGTGATTGCTGTTGGGGAATAGCATTAGCTTGGTTTTTGTTGGGGTTTTAGATAAGCTGATATTTATTTAGGAAAGATTCGATGGCCATGATGGATCTTTGGGTAACATCTTCTAGCTTTGACAAGGGGGGTGCAGAGCAGATGACAGTGGAGTCAGCTGCATATTCTATGATGGTAGCAAGGTTAGTTGCAGTGTGGCAGCTATTGATGAGGACTGAGAAGAGCAGTGGACCAAGTATTGACCCTTACTGAACCCCTACTGTTACATGAAGCAGAGAAGAGAGATCATTTTGCCACTTGACAGCTTGATGGCAATCTGAAAAGTAATTTTGGAACCTTGTGAGGGTATTGTTAGATATGTCAAGGGATGCCAGCTCTTGTAGGAGCTGCTTGAGGGACACTGTGTCAAATGCCTTTGACATATTTAGGAATATCGAGGAGACCATTTGGCCATTATTTTTAAGTTGATTTACTGTGCTGGTGAAGTTTAGCAGGGCAGTGGTGGTACTGTAGCCTGGCCAAAATCCATGTTATGAGTTGGCAAGGAAGTTATATAGTTAATAGATGGTCTCTTAGCTGTGAGTGGATGCATTTTTCTCAAAGTTTTGAAAGAGGGAATAGTATGGATAGCAAAAAATGAAAATCCAGCCAGATCTGGTAAAGGATACGGCTCTCAGCCAAAACAGAGTGAGAATCCAAAAAAGCTGAGCCAAACCACCACAGCTGTGAAATTCTACTATTTAATGTACAAAACACACAGAACAAGTAAGCGCTTTCACAATCACACTGACCGCTTCATCAGACTGAATACATCAAGCATAGCAACTTCCTTTTAAGCACATAATTAATTACAATTAATCAATTATACAATTAGTAAAATCATCCTAAGTATATAAAAACAATTTTTAAAATTGTATAAAAAATATATAAATCAATACTACAATTCATTTATAACTAATAATATGTATATTTAACTAATATCACTCTACTACTAAATTTAATGTTTATGTGTTCTAGACTTCAAGAAAGGCTTAAGTGAAACTGTCTCATTGATCCCCGGTAATGTGTGGGCATTTAGCTTAAGAATCCATGTCTGCTCTGCTCAATCCATTCTGTTTTTAATGTCCCCCCTCTTAAGCCTTCATCTAAGATTTCCAATACAAAAAACTTGAAACAGTGTAACAACCCCTCAGCCACAATGTGTTTAGCTAAGGCACTGGTTTCCTTCCTATTCTGGATATCCCTAATATGTTCCTGAATACGTTCTTTTAACATTCCGTTGGTCTTCCCAATGTAATAGGCCTTACAGACTTCACAGAATGCAAAATAAACTATATTCCTTGCCCTACAGTCAGCATAATACTTAGCATGTATCTCAAAATGCACAAATGGATGCACAAAAGTAGTGCAGGAGTAGACATATTTACAAGCAGTACAATTCCTACAAACATATGCACCCTTTCTCTGGGATAGATTATTAAATCTACTCCCTGGGGTTCTATAGCAGAACTGATGTTTTAAAGATTTCTTATTTTTAAAAGAAAAGCTGGGTGAATCATCTAATACCCCCTCTAGTTCTTTATCTGTATTCAGGATGCTCCAATTCCTCTTAAAAACATTGCAAAACATGTTTATGTCACTGCCATAGGTAAGTGGAAACCTAAGTTTAATTGTTCCTTCCCTACTACTCTGAGGGACACTATCCTCCCTCTGTGAGTAATATTCTCTCCCCCTTACCATCTCTCTCTCTTAGTAATTCAACTACATATCTATCATACATATCTGCAGGATACCCCCTCTACATGAAATCTTCCCTCAGTGTATCCAATGTCAATTGCATTTGTGCTTCATCATTATGCAATCTCATTAACCTTACAATCTGTCCTTTCACTACATTCTTTCCAATAAAGTGCGGATGCATGCTATTTCTATGCAGCAACACATTTCATCTATTAGGTTTCCAATACAGACTAGTTTGTATCCCTAGTATGTCTGATTTCTTCACCTTCACATCTAAAAACTCAATTTCATTTGGTGAAACTTTGCTGGTAAACTTTAAAAACTCAGTGGTCGAATGTAGATATTCTAGGAACACATCGAGTTCTCTTTGTGTACCCACCCCCCCATAAAAAGAACATGTCATCCACAAAATGAATATACCAGATCAACTTTTGTCTATATTCTTGTTTCATTAGAAATGTTTCACATTCCCACTCAGCCAATGCAAAGTTGGCGTAGCTATTGGCACATGGCGTGCCCATCGCTGCACCAACCCTTTGGAGATAGTACTGTTCCCTAAAAATGAAGATGTTATTTTCCAAAATAATTTCTAACAGTGAGCATAACAAATTCACTTTGTTATTAGTATAACATCGTTTTTGTATTCAATATACTCCGAATATTTTCAACACCCCAATTATTCGGAATAACAGTGAATAATGACACAATGTCCAAGGTAACAAACAAAAATTCACATTCAGTGCCCCTTGTCTTGCTAAACAATTCCTGTAAAAATGACTTGGTATCTATAAGTATACTTTCACAATTTTCCAACACAGGATGTAGACATTTTTCAGCATAAATCAACAGGGGCTCAGTAGCCCATTATTTACTAGAGACAATTGATCTCATGGGTGGGTTAACTAAATCTTTATGTACATTATGCAGTCCATAAATTGTTGGATACACAGGGGTATCTACTGTAAAATATCTAAATAATTCCTCAGAAATTGTTCCATTAACAAACAGATCAAATATCAGGACAGAAATTCTATCTATAATGGCTTTTCCTTGCATTTGTGTTATCTTCTGGTAGGTAACTTCATCATGCAACAATAAATGCATTTGAGTAACATAAAGGTCTTTGTCAAGAACAACGACCCCCCCCCCTTGTCCGCAGGCCTAATTCAATAGACTGTAGAGATTTCAATTCAACCAGTGCATCACTTTTATCTTTGCTCATATTAAAATAATAAGGTGTTACACCTTCATTAAATATCTTCCTAATCTCCTTGTCACATACAGCAATAAACGTTTCAACAGTCAGATGCATTTTGGGAACAAATGTACTAGGTTTAACAAAATTGCAACACTCAGTACTAGTATTTCTGAAAATAGTTCTTAAAGTAAGGGTCCTACCAAACAGTCTTAGTTCTTCCAAAATGTCAGTTAACTCAGTCTTTTGCGCTGGAATAAAAGACAAACCTTTGCCTAATAATGTTAACTACGCATCTGTCAGAGATATGCTGGAAATATTTAGGAACAAACCTTCAAATTTTGGCTCCTCGTAACTCTCTGCTGCATTCCTGTCAGTTCTTGTGATTGTGGAGCTCTGGCCATTCTCCCTTGGCTTCTCGACCTCTCTTTGATGGGTAATGCATTCTGCAGTTGAAATGGTACAATGGGTGTTCCCTTTATTGCGCTCGAATCCTTGGAAAAAGGATTTATTTGCATGTTTTGCTCTAACCTATTCCTTACTTCTTTAGTTTGTGTATTATCAGAAGTAGATGTCATCTCCATTTCAGTTGTATTCATATGTAGAATCACTTCCTCATCCTCCCTTACATTCACGATTGGTTGCTGAATAGCTGGCTGCTCATTTGATTGGTTGCTGCCCGTAGCAGGTAGTCTCGGCCAAGCAAAGACCCTCCCGCTTTGGAAATCATTCATGTCTCTTTGCAGTTTCTTCATTTTTCCACTTTGGAGGCGTTTTTCATAGTTAAAAATCTGCTCATGTAGCACATCAATTTTATCTAAAATAATATCAGCAGGGTAAGTGGCTTGCAGTCGCATATAAAGTTCCTTGTGTCATTATTCACTGTTATTCCGAATAATTGGAGTGTTGAAAATATTCGGAGTATATTGAATACAAAACAGTGTTATACTAATAACAAAGTGAATTTGCTATGCTCACTGTTAGAAGTTATTTTAGAAAATAACATCTTCATTTTTAGGGAACAGTACTATCTTCAAAGGGTTGGTGTAGCGATGGGCACGCCATGTGCCAATGGCTACGCCAACTTGCATTGGCTGAGCGGGAATGTGAAACATTTCTAATGAAACAAGAATATAGACAAAAGTTGATCTGGTATACTCGTTTTGTGGATGACATGTTCTTTTTATGGGGGGAGTACACAAAGAGAACTCGATGTGTTCCTAGAATACCTACATTCGACCACTGAGTTTTTAAAGTTTACCAGCAAAGTTTCACCAGATGAAATTGAGTTCTTAGATGTGAAGGTGAAGAAATCAGACATACTAGGGATACAAACTAGTCTGTATTGGAAACCCACTAGAAGAAATGTGCTGCTGCACAGAAATAGCATGCATCTACACTTTATTGGAAAGAATGTAGTGAAAGGACAGATTTTAAGGTTAATGAGACTGCATAATGATGAAGCACAAATGCAATTGGCATTGGATACACTGAGGGAAGATTTCATGGAGAGGGGGTATCCTGCACATATGTATGATAGATATGTAGTTGAATTACTAAGAGAGAGAGATGGTAAGGGGGAGAGCATATTACTCACAGAGGGAGGATAGTATCCCTCAGAGTGGTAGGGAAGGAACGAATAAACTTAGGTTTCCACTTACCTATGGCAGTGACATAAACATCTTTTGTGATGTTTTAAGAGGAATTAGAGCATCCTGAATACAGATACAGAACTAGAGGGGGTATTAGATGATGCACCCAGCTTTTCTTTTAAAAATATGAAATCTTTAAAATGTCAGCTCTGCTATAGAACCCCAGAGAGTAGATTTAATAATCTATCCTAGAGAAAGGGTGCATATGTTTGTAGGAATTGTACTGCTTGTAAATATGTCTACTCCTGCACTACTTTTGTGCATCCATTTGTGTATTTTGAGATACATGCTAAGTATTATGCTGACTGTAGGACAAGGAATATAGTTTATTTTGTATTCTGTGAAATCTGTAAGGCCTATTACATTTGAAAGACCAATAGAATGCTTAAAGAACGCATTCAGGAACATATTAGGGATATCCAGAATAGGAAGAAAACCAGTGTCTTAGCTAAACACATTAAGGCTGAGGGGTTGTTACACTGTTTCACATTTTTTTTATTGGAAATCTTAGATGAAGGCTTAAGGGGGGGCATTAAAAACAGAATGGATTTAGCAGAGCAGAGATGGATTCTTAAGCTAAACGCCCACACATTACCAGGGCTCAATGGGACAGTTTCACTTAAGCCTTCCTTGAAGGCTAGAACACTTAAACATTAAATTTAGTAGAAGAGTGATGTTAGTTAAATATACATATTATTAGTTATAAATGAATTGTGGTATTGATTTTATATATTTTTGTATGCAATTTAAAAAAATGTTTTATATACTTAGGATGATTTTTACTAATTGTATAACTGATTAATTATAATTAATTGAGTATGTGCTTAAAAGGAAGTTGCTATGCTTGATGTATTCAGTCTGATGAAGCAGTCAATGTGATCGTGAAAGCGCTTACTCATTCTGTGTGTTTTGTACATTAAATAGAAGACTTTCGCAGCTGTGGTAGTTTGGCTCAGCTTTTTTTGGAATAGTATGGATACTGGTCTATAGTTAGAGAGTTCTAATGAAGAGCCCCCTTTGTGGGGATGAATTACGTAGGAGATTTTCCAAATTTTAGGTATGTATTGTTCTGAGATGGATCTATTAATCATAATCGATACTGGGTAACAGATGACATTGGCTGCTAGTTTCAGGTATTCCTTTGGTAGTTTGTCAGCAGCAAGGGTTTTAAGTTTTAACTTGGTCAATAATTTCTTTATTTTGCCTATTGGATGGGTTTGAGGGAGCGTGAGGTAGGGGTGTCTTTGGTTACAGGTTGAGCAATTTGTAGGGAACTGTTTTTGTTTTTTATGAGTGAGAGTATAGAGTTTATGAAAAAGGAGTTAAACTGGGATGCTGTACTCTCTTCTGAGTTAGGGGTATTTGGAGATGGAGTGGAAGTACAGCCTGTATACAGTTTTTGATAGTACCCCAGAATTTTTGTGGGTTATTTTGATGTTTGTGTTGCATTGTTAATTAGTACTGCTTATCAATTTTGATTTGTTTTTTGCAAATATTACTTAGGTGACTGTAGCTATCAAGGGAAGCTATGGTTTTGTTAGCCTGATGTTGGTACCAGTCTTTAGTCTCTTTGTTTTAGTAGTTGTCTGGTTTCCTTTGTGAACCATGGACAGTAATTTGTTTTAGATCTATTGTGTCTGGTAGGAGCTGGGGTAGTATATCAAGACATTTATTGTTGAAATATTAGAATGCTGCATCTAATGGGAGGTATTTTAGTGGGGATCAGTTGCAGTTTTGGAGCATTTGTTTAAAAGTGTCTGGGGCAAATATTTTGCATTACAGACTTGCTTATATGATGTAGTTTGTGAGAGAGTTGCAGTGCCTTAATAAATAAGTTAGTAGGTGGTCACTAAGGCTGTCTGGCAGACAACCTAAGTGATAAATAAGTGAGGGTTTGTTTGTCAGGATCCAGCTGAGAATTGATTGTCTGTTGCTGTTTTTGTCTACTCTGGTGGGTATTTCTATCAGTTGGGTGAAACCATGTAAGTTTATGTAGTTGGAGGGGTTTTCAGAGAAATAGGTTTGCCAATCAGTATTGAAATCTCCAACTATAATGGCTTCTTGGCTAAGTGTAGTGGATGCCCATGTGAGCAGGTTTTCTATAGTAGATGGGTTGCTGTTGGGTGGGATGTATACTGCTAGTAGGATTATATGTTTATTGTTGTTGATTTTAGATTTGAGGCCAGTAATTCAGTGTTGTTTAGGTCTGGGGGGTTTACTTGTAGTTGCTCAAAGTTAAGAGAGTTCTTATGTATTATTGCTACACCTACACCTTGCTTTTTTATTCTGTCTTATCTAAGACTATTATAGCCAGGGGGTATGATTTTGTTGTTGTTTATTTGGGGTTTAAGCCAGGTTTCAGTTAGGACAGCAATGTCAGGAGTGTACAGGAAGAGGGTAGCATGGAATTCATGTATTGTGTTTACCAGGCTTCTGAGATTTATATTAATAAGAAGGATGTCTGATCTATTTTTGGGTATATTGTTGAAAGGCAGGGTGTTAGACTTTATTTCTGGCTGGGGTTTTATTTGTGCGATGGATAGGTTTTGTTGGGTGGAATTTGGGCCTAGGTTAGGGTTTATGTCTCCACATAATTGAAGCTTTGATTTTTTGTGAGATGTTGGGCAAAAATATTTAGTCAAAGTTTGGGGGGTTTTCAGTGATATTTGTTGAGAGGTAGGTGAATGTAAATATCTATATGAGAATAGTTCAATTTTGGTGGAGTTATACATTTAGGATCTTATTGTGAAGTTGGTATGTACTGTTTGTGGAAGATTTGTGGATGGGAAGGTGGGAGGTTTTAAGTAGATAATGCAAAGGTTGTGAGGTGTGGTTAGATTGAGGGCAATTATTAGTAGTACATTGATTGTTATGTGGATGAGCAGCATGTTTGAGTTTAGGGTTTGGTGTAGTGGATGTGCTGATTGTTGTATATGGTTAGAGGAGAGTAGAGAATGAGTGGAATTGTGTGAGAAATTGCAAGATGGATAAGGAGATGGGTGGGGTTAAGAAGTGGTGTGATATAATGTTGATGTAGGTCAGTATAAGTGGAAGATGTGATGTGGTGGGTGTGGTGAGGTTAGCATAAATGTAATTAATGTGGGGGTGGGTGGAAATGGGGGCAGGGTAGGGGAGCAGAGTGAGCCTGAGTGTAGTGAGGGCAAATTGAGCTGGATAAGCTATGTTGCAGACCAGCCAATGAGTACAAGAAAAACAATCAGTTAAAACAGCTTAGCTAGGTCAGTACATTGACACCACAATAAGGGCAAAACAGGGTTTTTCAACTAACTTCAATGAAATAGGGATCTGCAATTTACTTGTATTAAAATTTAGAAACCAAGGATAGGTTTGACTTTAGTATGGGTGACTCTTTAGATATCTTTAACATTTGTACTCAATGGGAGCTGGCCAGGGGAAGGTAAAAGCATCCAGTAGTGTTCATGCTTTTATATTCTATCACAGAGAGGTTAGTTTTTCTGTAGATTTGTTTCTGAAACTGTAAGCTACACTTTTTCCAGTTCCTTTCACTTTACACTTTACTGCTTTACACTGTACAGGGTTCTGGTAACTGTGCGGTGCTCTGTTCAGGTGATGTTTTGAGAGATAACTGCATGACTGATGGAAGGCATGTGGAAGGCACAGCTAAGAGTTAAGGGGACTGTAAAAAAGAGAGAGAAAAGTGTATGTATGTATATATATGTGTCTACCTCACATTATCGACACTCCAGAATGCCGACAACCATATGGCCGACACATATGATCGACATTTGGAATGCCGACAATGTGGAACCGGCATCTCACTATAGTGTGGAATGGAAAGATTTCCATTCCTGCACTGTAGTGTGATCTTGGAGTTGGCATGCTAAAGTTACGGGGTGTGTGGGGGTGGAGCCCCCTAGGGGGAATGCAGGGTGATGTAGCCCCCCTGCTAGCAGTTGGAAGGGAATTTTATGTTCCTTTTTAATGATTTATTACGTTGTCAAGATTTAGGTTGTCGGTCATGTGGTGTCGGCCATGTCGTTGTCGGTGTTTTGCGTTTTTCCCAAATATATAAATATACATGCAACACGGAGTTATAGATATACATTAAAGGCTGTGGGATGATGTCCCCTACATGGGGGATGCTGGGATGCATGCATGTTTTATTGATTTTTCCTAAAAGTACAGTGGATATGCATTCAGAAAAAATGCAGTAGGCAGTACTTATGCATGAAGTCTAACTTTGGGTACTCACAGAGTCCTTTCAATTAAATATTCATGAAAAGTAAGCTGTTAAAAATGATGATAATGTTTTCTTTAATGCTATTTAACAGTGTGAAAAACAAGGAGTTAAAATATATTTTTGCATTCTATGATAAGTATACAATGCAAGCTAAATAAACAAAGATCCCTTGTTATACCAATTGCAACTTCAAAAAAGTACCTAACTGTACTTACAGAAAATAAATGTATGAAGGTAATGTATATATCCTTTTGACTGGAGAGACACAATTTTTGTTTGCCCTTAGATAAACAAGGCACAGTGAGATATTCTAGACTGGCTGATGGAACGTAGAAAATACAGCTGAAACCAGATTAAAATGCAATAAACCATCTGCTCCAAGCAATTTACATATCAAGACAAGAAAACCTTCTTAATAAAGGCCAAGCCTGATTTTTAGTTGTAGAGTCTGTACAGAAAGTCCTTGGGAACAGTGGTCTCCAGTTTATTCATATTGGAATTTGTCTATAATGTATCTATAATGAATTTTCCTTTATCTTTTTTATAGAAAAAACGTGTTATTGAATGATGTATTTGAATGTAACTGGATAGGGAAGGAGGGAATGTTAATTAGGGATGAAAGATGATAGAAAAAAGGTCAATCATGATATAATAATGTACTCTGCTTTCCTTACACAGTACTCTACCTGTAAGTCTTTGCAGGAATAACCAACTCTGGAAACATGCTTCAATTATTACACATTAAATGCTCTAATTTGTATTTTTATAATATATGCCTGTTTATTTCACCACTCTTTTTCTTGCAAATAGTACTTCAATCAAGAGCTTTAAGAACAGTTACAATTCCCATGCTATCACCCCTCCCATACTTTATTTGGTGGGTACTATTACATATGGGAAACTAGAGTCCACAGTCCCCCCTGTATTGCAAAGATTTAGGGTTGGGTCTTCAGTCACAACCTGTTGTTTTATGTTCCTGAAATGGTCATAAATTCACCTCTCAGGCTTCATTCTTGAGGTGAATTTCTTCACATCCATTTCTGATACACATGACAATTTACATAAGACTAGTGATCCAATTGTAATCCTCTACATTATGTCACCATAAGAAATTTAATAACTGTTTTTAAAATGATGTAAGAGTTACAAAGAAAGAGACAAAGAAATAATATATTAACACAGGCTACAATTACTGTTGAAGCATCTGCAGTATGTGCTTGCATTTATGGGGATTAGACAAGATATACAGTATAAAAGTATATGGATATACACTGCCAAAAAAGAATCTTCTAAACCGATATTTAGTGGCTTTATAATGTGGAAGGAGAGAATGCATTTTATCAGAGTGTGTTAGATGAACATTTCATTTACCCCCATTTGTGTCATAAGGAATTGCAAGGATTTGTAACTCTTTGGTTATTCCTTGTGCATTTAATAGAATAACATGTTTTTAAGACACTGAAGGAGCACAGCAACCAAAATCAGTTGTATTGGGTTGGACCATAGTGATAAACTGTAGTGAGTAATAGCTAATAATATACAGAGATGGGGACCAGACATATATTGTATTTTAGATAAGCTGAAAAAACTGATATTTTACTTGGTATTTTAACTTACATATTTATAATGAATTTTAAACATTTTTGTAATTAAATGAATGCACCTAGGACATACTAACATCTGTGTTCACATAATATATTAACATGTTTGTAGTAGAGTAGCAAGTAGTAACACAAACAAGTCTATATTAAATAAAGAATAGAAACCACTGACTTTTCTTCTTGAATGTTCAAGATTTACCTGTGAACTTAACTTGTTTTCGGTTGTTGAAAGCACTAATAAGGCATTCTTTAATTTCATCAAAAAAACTGGAAGGGAATTTTATGAACTTTTGCATGTCATTAATTAATAATAAAGCTGTCATCCAGCCAAAGGCCATGGCAAATGTGCTTGCAAAAACTCTTTGTTTAAACTTAAGAATAAATAAGCAAACAGGTCAGCATGCTATGGAGACAAGGAGGACAACCCTTATATGACTATAGGTATGATAAATACTACCCCAAGAAAAATTAAAAACTCAGGTTCCATTGGACGAAATAACATACTTGGTGGTTCTTTAACAGAATCAAAGAATACTTAACTAAACCCCTTTCAAGTATGTTAAACAAAATGTTAGTATGCGTACATTTCCCTGAATGAGGATAACAGGCTGCAGTAGTGCCAGTTCACAAAGGGTAACAGCAGATGCAAACAATTTTAGATCTTTTGACTTAACCAGTACTCTAGATAAAATCACAGAGACAGTCATAATTGAGGTTATCCAAGTAACGCATTGGACCTACTTCTACTTCTGTTAGATGTGGAATTGTTGGGGGGAGATGTTGGAAATTTGTATCATTCTTTAATGAGGTAACAGCACCACTTGATGAAAGGCCAACAGTGTGAAGTGCTTAATCTGGTGTTTGTGACATTTTGGACTTCAGTATCCATTATCGTTTCAGTAGCTGTGATGTGATATGATCCACATTTGTCTCAGTGTGGTTTATATGTACCAGGTTATTGTGTCCGTAACACTCAGTGGCTGGTAGGAAATAATAGTGCCACTACCCTTATGCAGGCCTCAATTAGTCATTTCTTTGTCATATCCCCTTTGGTTCATGCTGGTCAAATTTTGTAATTTCAGACTTTCACAATCTCTGTTTTTTTCATCAGTTTAACTAATGTTTACCATATGCAACCTTAGGGAACTTGGACACACCCTTCCTACTTCCTTTATTACGTCAAGTAACCACTGGGAAATCCTCCAATGTCACTGTAAAGGGACTTAATTCACTCACGACTTGTAGTGTTTCCCCACTTTCAAAAAACTAGAACAGAAGAAAATCTATATCAGTCAATACATTGTATTTTATTTTACTTAAATCTGTTAACCGGCCCAGGACAGAGCACTGACCACAAATGATCAGTTTCATTCCTAGCACAGGAAAATAATAAAGTCTGACAATTATGGAGTTATATTGCAGGACGTAAAGTATATATAATTATGCAATTGTTGAGAATATACAGAAATTGTATGCAGTATCAGAGATAAACATTCATGTATGCAGTTTCAGTAGTGTCATAGAGACAGGTGACCGGGTTTATAAAACCTTACATGACCTTGATCTAGTTAAGCTATATAGTGAGGTAGTGATATATTTTCCTATAATGACCAGCAGCAGATTATGGAAATCCTATTGTTCCTAATTTAAATCGTGTGCTAACGGTGTATGTCATTTAGTGAGATGGTATGCCAAATATAAAACTGAAAAAATTAAGTACAGTCATGCAGTAGTTTGTCTTGCCAGTACTGTAATTGGGTGGGGCTTAGAGGGTGGCTGCCCTGGGTACAGGCTGTTGGGGTGTGGGTGATGTGCACAGCAGAATAGTTGCCAGCTAGGCAAAAGTTCAGTATTGATAGTCTTTTTTGGGTGTCATCAAGAGAAGGGTTAGATCTCTCACATAACGCCGATCCCTTCTGTGGAACAAACTTCCTCTACAAGTTAAGCAGTGTGGTACGCTGTCTGCATTTAAAAAGCAGCTGGGTAACTGGATGTGTTTTCATAAATTTACTCCTGGCAGCACAGTCCCGGAACTCCTTGAAGTGAGAGGCAAGGCCTATGGGTGGTTATGGGTAAGTCAAAAGTGGTTTCAAGGCTCAGTTGCCTTATAACTCCAATTATGCTACCATTCTATGATTTGATGAGGATAGGGGGTACCACAGTGGTTATAGTCTAGGGCAGGGGTCTGCAAGCTTCACTATCAAAAAAGCCATTTTTGGCCCTCTCCCACCAAATAAAATTCATCAGGAGCCAAAAAACCTATTTGACCCCTAAAATGAACATAATGCAGCGTATAAAGTTTTATATATAGTTATTATACTGAATATAAAATAAAGTTTATACAAACAATATTTAAAATTCGTATCTATTTTTGTTACTTTGTTGGGATTGCTCACTTGCTCTCGGTGTGTGTGTGTGTGTGTGTGTGTGTGTGTGTGTGTGTGTGTGTGTGTGTGTGTGAGATATCTCTTGACCTCTTAGAACAAGAAATCTGGACAAAGCCATAAGTAATGGGGCACAAAGATCCGAAAATAGGGACACTTTTAAATATTGCTCTTAAAAACAGAAAGTTGATAAAATAACAGATTTTGTATTAGTATTAATTTTCGGATGGGTATAAAGTCTGAAACTCAAATGTCTGTCTGTTTTTTTCTGACTTTAGCCGTAAATGATTTGCCAGAAAACCACAATTTTATGAGAAATAGACCCAAAATATGAGGCAAAAGTCAGGACATTCTGCAAAAATCTACACAATTGACAGGTAACTGTGTGTGTGTATGTGTGTGTGTGTGTGTGTGTTTGTGTGTGTGTGTGTGTGTGTGTGTGTGTGTGTGTGTGTGTGTGTGTGTGTGTGTGTGTGTGTGTGTGTGTGTGTGTGTGTGTAAAATGCATGTTAACAGAAACCATGTTATTCTAGCACATTTCTAAGGTTATAATAGCAATATTTAAAGTCCATGCCTATTTTTGTTCCTTTGTTCCCCTTTATTTGTGTCTCTGTCCAGATTTCTTGTGGTAAGACTTTGAGAGGTATGAGAAGTATGGAAACCTTTCAGGAGATGCTGCTGCTGTCAGGGAAATGCTTGCTCGCTCTCATTGTGTGTGGAATGCATGACAACAGGAACCGTGTTATTCTAGCTAGTTTCTAAGTTTATAAGAGGAATATTTAAAGTCCATTGCTCGAGCTCTCTCTCAGTGTGTGTATGTGCATCTGTGTGTGTGTGTGTGTGTGTGTGTGTGTGTGTGTGTGTGTGTGTGTGTGTGTGTGTGTGTGTGTGTGTGTGTTTTGTGGTAGAGTGGCCATTATTTTTCAAAGCTACTGGCAGCCACTTTTGAGGGGTGGAAGAGCCACATGCAGCTCCATAGCCACAGGTTCCAGACCCCTGGTAGGGTATCAAATGACTTAACTGTAGTTCTGTATCTTGCTAGTTTTTGACTGTTGTTTATAAGGACAGAATTAATGCACAGGTATAACCTGAGCTGCTTATCAGTAATTACCAAACCCTGGATTGCACTGTTTTTTTTTTTTATTTGATTGCATATTACTGTCATACATTTAACTGCAAAACCATCCACATTCGTATTTGTTACTTCCCTTATCAACACAATATTTAATTCATATTTTAAATGTCAAATTCAAAAATAATCTCAGTGCATTTGTTCAGCATTTTTCCACTAATGATTCTGTTTTGTAGTATTTGTTGTAATATATTTCCTTAATTAGAGTCTTCAGTTTTAACATCCAAGTTATCTATTCTAATACATAGTCTGTATAGCATGTGATTGAAATGTATACCACTTTAGAGTAGCACTAGGTTTAGGCATAATATAATTCTGTAATAAATTTGCCATGCATTATATTGCCTTGGTTTGGTAATTGTATGGAGGATATTTATTAAAATCTAGGTGTCAGTCTGACAGACACAAAAAAGTATGGCTCTTTTTTTCTGTTTTCATTTGCAATACTACTATTAAATAGATAAAGAAATAAAATAAAAAAAACTTTTGTTGTTCTTCAGGACTGGGGTTTCAAGTCGCAGGCAGTTAAAGTACCCACACCTGGCATCTTATTTATTTATTTATTTATTTATTTGCATTTGTTTACCGGGAAGGTCCATTGGGCCAAAATGAGCCCATTTTCAGTGGAGGCCTGGGGAGAAAAACACCACAATAAAATGAACAATAACACAATGTGAAAAGATCCACAATAAAATGAAAAATAACATAATGAAGGCATAGCACAGTAAATACTTAATGTTCACAATACACAATATATAACATAACATACTATGCACGATATCTAACATAGCATACTATACAGTACAATAAATCAATACAAACAGTGCAATAACATAGGAGGGATGCAGTTGACAATTGAGAGCCAGGGTACAGTATTATTGTAATATTAAGGATGTAGTGGATTAAACAAGAAAATATCATGAAAATTTAACCATGAGTAGGAGAGGAAAATAACAGGCAGTAACAGCAGTCTAGTTAAGTAAGAATTAAGAGATATATAGGGGTTATCTAAGAGGAAAGGAGATAGGGTAGTAAAGAGGAGAGAGAGTCAAGTTTTGGGGTGTGATGTTTTGGCACAGCCAGAGAGAGGAACGGTATTGTCTCAGGGACTTTTTAACGAGAACTGGATTGCTGGCACACCTAATTGATGGTGGGAGGGTATTCCATAGTTCTGAGATAGTAAAATACTAGAGCAGCTGACCAGGTGAGAGGTGTGGTTTTTCAGCATTCAAGAGTAATTGGTTTTCAGATTGTAGAGGTCTATTTCGATGGTAGAGAGTAAATAGAGAGAAGAGGGCAGGGCAGTTAGATGGTTTGTAAATAAGTTTGTGTGCAGTGATTAATTGTAAATATGTCAGGTAGTATGGAAACTCTAGCCACTTTAGTGGTGTAATAAGGAACAATAGTTAGTTGAAAATTTTGAGTTGGTTTCAAATTTTGCAATTTTATTGTAGCACATGTCTAGTTTGGATTTCAGAGAGGACTGGATATTGATAAGGAGGGGGGGGTTATTTTGTAGTCTGAGGAATTGATTCTGCAAGGGTCTCTCAGTGCAGTGACAGTTTTAACACCTCTGCAGTAGTATGGGAGGAGGGGACTCTCAATTTCTCTTGAACTACAAAAGAAAATACTGAACAAAGACCTGCAATTTAGTTACTTTCCTGGCTGTAGCTGGATAACTTCTAAATATAGTGTAAAACAAGGTCTGAGCCAAACATAAATGATGGTGATTAGAGACAGAAAAGAAGCAGACCTGTTACAGAAGGTAAAGAAAATAACAGTCACCCTCCCAAATCCCATTATATGCCAATGTCATGGGAATTCAAAGTTACTTCCTTATGTCTCCCATGAGTCATGCAAAGTATTATGGGAAAGAGAAAGGGTTGAGGGAGTATGAGATCATGTTGATACATCAAGCCCCATTGGTAGTCATCTTGCGGAAAACAGGCTAAAATTACAAGTAAAGCACTTAGAGTGATTTTGAGGTGTTAAAATAGGTCAGGAAACAAAGATAGAGTGAAAAAAAACAGTTATTTTAGTTCTAGGGTGGAATTTTCCTATAAATGCAATTATGGGGAATATATACTAACTTTAAGACTGTGGTAGCTTGAAGTTTTTACTCTTATCCAAGCTACAGTCATCAGGAGTTAGTATATGTAAGTGAAAGCGGTGTTCATAGGTTCCATAGGTTCATAGGTACGTACTAGGCTATCTGCCCGAAGGCATTTATAAGCCTAGCCATAATGTGTTGGCTTACGCTGCCCCCTTAGATTAGTTCCCTGTGCCTCTGTCTAGCAGAGCCACTGAAGTGATCCCTAGGGTAAACTTTCTGTTTCCCATCCACTCATCAAGGTTTCTCTTGAAGAGTGTTCATAGGTTCATAGGTTCATTCTGGTACTAGGCTATTGGCCCTAGGGCCTATACAAGCCTAGCCAAAAAGGTACCCTAGCTTTCGCCACCCAAGAAAATTATTTTCCTGTGCCCCTGTCAAGCAGAACCACAGAAGTGATCCCCGGGGTGAATTTCCTATTACCCATCCAATCATCAAGATTTTTCTTGAAGAGTGCTAATGAGGAGCTCTGTTTGACATAGATAGGTAGTCTGTTCCAGAGTATAGGAAGTCTCTGGGACAGGAATTTATCCCTCCAGCATGTTCTGTTTATTGTGGTGACAAGGTTTATGTCCCTAGAGCATGTAGCTCGGAGGGATTGGGATTTCTTTAAGTGGAGCATGTCCAACAGCTCTGGGTTTGACATAGCTTTGTATGTTAGGCAGAGATCGCCTCTGAGTAAGCGATATGCAATGGAGTAAAGCTGGAGTTTTTTGAGATGGTCTGCGTAAGGCATCTGTTTGAGGCCAGTAGTCCTCTCTGTGAGGTATTTTTGTGGCCTTTCCAGTTGTTGTAGATGTCTTGTGAGGTACATACCAAAAGGGGCATTATACTCTATAATGGGTCTAATGAGTGATGAGTAGAGGGGAACAATGACCTCTTTTTTTCTGGATGAGAAACCTTTTGTGATGAGGTGTGCCATGTAGAAGGATTTCCTGACCACTGTGGTGATGTGATTATCAAAGGGGAGACTACTGTCCACCTGTGTCCCAAGGTCTCCTATCACACTTTTGGTGTTAAGTAGACTACCGTCTATGTGGTAGTTCATGGGTACAGAGTTTTTACCAACGGGGATGACAGTGCACTTTTTGGCATTGAGCTTGAGACCATGGCTTTGACACCAGTCATCTGTCTCAGTGAGGCCCTTTTATAGGATGTCCACATTGTTAGGAGTTTTGATTATGGCACCTAGTTTGTGGTCATCTGTGAATTTAGTTAGCCAAAGACCTTTTGTGTTAGTTTGTACTTCAGAGAAGTAGATACCAAACAGGAGAGGACCCAGGACTGAACCCTGTGGTACTCCACTTGTTACTGGTCTGAAGTCTGATTTGGAGTCTGCTACTTTCACAGTGTGGGTTCTGTCAGTAAGCCAGTTGGCAACCCATCTTGTGACATAGGGATTTTTACCTAGTTTAGAGAGTTTATCATTTTTATAATATATATAATTTTTATAATTTTTATTTATCAGTTTATAATTCCCAGAGTGGGGGATGGTGTTGAACATCTTGGCGAGATCTAGATAGGCTGTGTGAACCACCTTACCCACATCTATGGCTTTGGTGACTACTTCAAAGAAGTCTATCAGGTTTAGGGGATGTGATCTGCCTTTTACAAACCCGAACTGTGTGGGGTCCAGAGTTTGGAGATCTCCAATGTCTTTGTTTATGAGTTCCATGATGATACATTCCATGGCCTTGCAGACCAGGCTCGTCAGGCTAATGGGGCGGTAATTCCCGGGGTCTGTTGTGGCCCCTCCTTTGTGGAGTGGGATAACCGTTGTGGTGCACCATTCAATGGGCACAAAGCCTGAGGTGATGCTATGATTGAACATGGTACTTAGGTGGGGTGCCAGTTCATTCTGTAGTTCATGTAGAAGACAGCCTGGGATGTTGTCAGGTCCCATGGATGCTGTGTTCTTGGCTTTGGAGAGTGAGGTTTTTACCTGTGCAGCCATGATTACAGGAACTTTGCCTTCTTCCAGTATAAAGATGGCCCCTTTAGGGGGTGAGAGGGGGGTAAATTTAGCACTGAACCTATCTGCCATGATGTTGGCAATAGTAGTTGGTTCTGTATATTTAGTGTCATTGTGCTGTAAGTCAGAGCAGATCTGAGTGTTGCCATTGAGATTCTTGACATAGCTATAAATGCTTTGTGGTTGTCTTTAGAATCAGTGGCGATTTTGTTTTCATAACTAGCTTTGGAGGATTTTATGAGGGATCTCTGCTTCTTACTGAGGCTGACCAGGGAGTTCCTCCAATCATGGGATTTTACTCTTTTTTGCACCAGTTTCTTTCATCTGTTGTAGAGTTTGTTTATCGCAGATGACCACCAGATTGGCTTCCTTTTTTTGGAGGATAGCATCTTGGTTCTGTTAGGGATAGCACAATCCATGCACTCGTGTAAGTGCTTATAAAGTGCATTTGTGTGGGATTCAGCAGTCAGACCTCTATTGTCCATCTGCATGGGTGTTGTGAAATTTGCCACTTCTGTCTTAAGAAGCATGAAGTTGGCTTTGGAGACATTTTTTTATGGTTGTTTTCCTAATGGGGGTTGGGAGCGGGATGCAGATGTCTAGGGTGATCAGCTTGTGGTCGGATCTGACCAACGAGGAGCTGACCTCTGGTGTGGAACACCGGTCACCCATGTTGGTGATGACCAGGTCTAGGATATTGCTGCCCCTGGTGGGGGTGTGGATAAGTTGATCCAAGGCATTGGAATTGATGATTTCCAGAAAACGTTGAGCAAAAGAGTTGGTACATGAGTAGTTTTCCCAGTTAATGGTAGGGTAGTTGAAATCACCCATTATTAGAGTGTTGGGTTGTACCTTAATATTTTCCAGTGTATCAAGAAAAGAGGAGTGGGAATTCTGGGGCATGGTGGGGGGTCTGTAGCAAGCTACAATATGGATTGTGGTTTTGCCCAGAGTTAGTTGAACATGGATAATCTTGGATGCATTATGCTGAGCAACTAGCTTGGAGGTGTGGATATCCTTAATGAATATGGACATGCCTCCACCTTTAGTGTTTCGGTCCGGATTTGGTGGCGAAAGGTGTGGTATGAATTATAGCCTAGTAATGCAGGGGTGCTCTCTGGAGCTTTAAACTAGGTCTCTGTCACCGCACAGATAACAATGTTCTCCATTTTAAGGAGTGCCTCGAGTGAGTGCATTTTGAGGTTTAGACTTCTAGCATTGAGTAGCATTACCCTCAGATTTTGCTTGCTTGTACCTGTTACGGTGGTGAATTTGTCATTTGAACCTTGCCTAAAAAAGGCACTATATGTGTGGCAAGAGCCTTTGCCAGAGTCCGGCGACAGATGCAGGCCATCTCTGGCAAAGCAGCGTGGTCTGTCGATCATGTCATCCCAGGCAGACAGATACCAGATTCCCTTAGAATGACACCAGAAGCTTAGCCAATTGTTAAAGTCAATCATTTTGTCCTTGTACTGTGGTATCATTCTGGGTGATGGCAGGATGCTACTCAGGGCTTGGGTCATACCTGCCTGGGCTACAAGATCAGAGAGCTCCTCCATGTCTGTTTTCATGTAGTCCAGAGAGGTACGTCTCAGGTCATTCACACCAACATGGACAATGACAGCGTCATATTTGTACTTGTTGTGGAGTGACCTGAGTGCATGCATTATGTGGCAGATCCTGGCACCTGACAGGCAGCTGACAGTAACTTTTTCTTTGTTTAGCCTGTTGAGTGGAACAGCAGTGTGCCTGACTATAGAGTCACCTATGACTAGAGTGTTGGGTACATTATGCCTTATGGGCTGTAGTTGAGTGGCACACTGAGCATGTGGGCTATGTGTCATTTGGGTTGTGTTGGGGGGTGGAGGTTGCTTGCATTTCTGCTTTGGAGGTCTTGGTTGTTTGGGCAGATTTTTACTGAGAGCCTCCGTGAATGTAGGTGTGTGTTTTGTGCTTCTGTGTGTGTGTTTTGGTGGTGTAGGTTTTGAGGGTCTATGTGATGAGTGTGGTGCGGTGCAAGTGTTTACCTTCTCCTCTTGACTGTCTAGTCCAGTCTTCGGTGAAGAGAGCTTTGCTCCCAGTTTGGCTATATAAGTGCATCTCTCACAGGTTGTAGTGTTGGGTGGTAGGAGGAGAGGGTTTTCTGTGTACATGAGGCAATTGCTGCATTGTCCCAAGATGCCCAGATTCATCAGGTAGACAGGAGAAAACACCGGGAGCTTACCTTTAGACATGCCTGAATAGGTACTTATTTATTAAGTGCTAAAAGCTGTTTTCCTCTAGACAAGTGAGGAAAGTTGAGTGCTGTAGCAATTTGTAACTTATTTAGTGCTTACAATGAGTTCTGAACAAGTGCTGAGCTCAAAGAAACAGATTTGAGTGCTAAAACTAAAAAGCTGGCTAGTTTCAAGGGAAAATTTGAAGAACAGACTTTATGGCACCAGGAATAGTTTAACCGTAGTTAAGTGGGGGGGGGTGCTTAGGAACTCACAAACAGTCATGGACACAGCAAATCCGTATCTGGACAAGACCTGCCACAGGAAAGGGGGGAAGCAAGCTTAGAATTTTTTTTTCAGTAAAAGTGGAAATGGAGAAAGCTGGAACAGAAGTTAATTCGAAATGGTTAAAAAAACAATGAGTTTCAGAATTTGAATTCATTTTATTTTTTGTGTTTTTTTTTATCCATGCTTGAAAACCTTCAAATCCCTGTTCAATCAGACTTTGTAATGCTTGACAATGTCTTCATTCCATTCAAGAGGGTGTTTTGTGCACACATCAACATCCCAGCAATAAGGACACTTTTTTCATTTTTATAGCCTAACCCTTTCCCCATCACTGCAAAGACCATCTACATACCCTCTGCCTGTGCATGCTCTTTTACCTACCGACAAGGGCTACCATCACTGGCTTGGGTGGCCATGTCCATGTCTTACTGGTATTGGAGTTCCATATCATAATGGGTTTCCACTCTCTAGCCATGACCTTGTCACCAGAGTAATGTCGTGAGCTGAGTGGCTCCGACCATCCCATCTCTGGGATGAGCATGCCATCTCCAGAAAGCACTACTCAATGTCAGGTCATTTGGGCTATGGTCAGGGCTTCATCTCTCTATAGGACGGGCACAAGCTAGCATTTACTGTTGTTGCATGAAATTGCCATTTAAAATGTAAAAATGTCAGGAATCTCTGTATCAGATCTCTCCCTGCTCATTAGGAACCTCCTAATTAAATTGTTAAAAACTTTCTTCTGGATGCAGTCTTGTAGTTTATATGAGCCAAAGTAAGATGGGTGTGCACTAAGAAAGAAATGTACTTTACAGTAGAATTTTTATTTTTACAATACCAATGATCCACCAACTATCTTAGCCATTAAGTACCATTAAGTGTCAACCAAATTACAGACAATTGATAAATTTACCTTCAGTGAGTCAGTCATCCTCCACTGGTGATACCATCAAAGTGCAATGGAATAACAGATAAGCAAGTATCAAACAAAATATTTATTTATTTTATTTTTTTATTTTACATTTGTTGACCGGGATAGTCAGACTGGATACATGTCCATTTTCAGCGGATGACCGGGAAGAAAAGCTCCAAGATAATACACATTGAACATTTAGTAAATGCTAGTTTCAAGCAGATTACAGTCATAAGAAATACCAGCATTTAGCACATATAGTACTAACTTATTATAAAACACTTTACAAAACATAATATTTTCAAAGTTATATATACATAACATTACATTCAGGTTTAAGACACATTGAGCAGCAGTTATACAATTGACCCTTCCTGAAATGTTGTGGTAGAAAAACGTTAGAAGTAGTTGAAGATAAGGCACTTAAGTAATAGAGAGGTCACTAGTCGGGGTTAGTGCAAGGACATAACCAATGAGTTTTGAAGTATTTCTTGAGTTTGTTTTTGAATCAAGTTATTGAGGGTTCTAGGGTCAAGTCAGCTGGGAGCCTGTTCCATGTTTTTCCAACAGAGATGGCAAACAAAGAGTCCCCAGCTGAGTAGTTGGATTTCTATGTTTGAACTAGGAGTCTAGTGGATGATCACAGTGGCCAGGTGCTGGTGTAGGGGCTGATAATATTTTTTAGTGCAGGTGTATTTTCTGCAGTAGGCTACGCAGTTCAAGCCATCCTAGGTGATTTAGGTTGTGACAGTGGTGTGTCTGGTATGCTGTGCCAGTAGCAAATCTGGCAATGTGGTTATAGCAGGATGATAGTTTATTAAGATCTGTTATGTTTAAGTTGGAGAATAGAGGTGAGGAGTAGAGAAGAGTTGATAGCAGATGGGAATGGGCAATTGCAGTTCTAGCAAGTGGGGTAAGGAAAGGTTTGATTCTGTAAAGAGAGCCAAGTTTTTTATTAATGGTTTTGATAGTTTGATTGATATGCACATCAAACTTCAGGTCCTTATCAACTATGACACCGAATAGTTTAGTTTGGGCTTCTGGGGAGATGATAGTGTCATTGTTAGCAGTTATGTTAAAGGATGGCAGGGGGTCCTGCGTGTGGGGGAGAAGAACAGCTTAGTTTTGTTGAGGCTTAGGATTAGATGTGGATTCAAGAGCCATTTTTCCACTGTATTAAAGTATTTTGGGTTAATGTGAATAAAGTAGCTGGTGAGGTGTCAGAACAAATCAAGCTGGAGTCATCCGCATATTGAATGCAGGTAGCATCTGGGATGACTAAATGAAGGTCGTTGATAAAGATGGAGAAAAGAAGGGGTCCTAGTATCGAGCCCTGGGGGACACCTAATGTGATGGGTAGGCAAGATGATAGCTTGCCCTGCCATAGGACTGCCTGTTGCCTGCCCTGCAGGTAGGATTGAAACCATTGGAGTGCACAGTTGTTTAAGGAGAAGACCTTCAAGTTATTTATAAGCATTTTGTAGTCAACCATGTCAAAAGCCTTGGATAGATCTAGAAAGAGTGCTGAGGATAGTTTGTTATTATTATGGTTGTGGTTAATGACATTAGAGAAAGAGAGGACGGCAGAAGTAGTGCTGTGGTGCGGCTTAAAGCCATGCTGAAAGTTGGACAACAGCTTGTTCTGTGTGAGGTACTGCATGAGCTGTATGTGTAAACACTTCTCCATAATTTTAGCCAGAGGTGACAGAATAGCTATGGGTCTAAAGTTTGACAGTTCAGTGGAACTGCCTCCTTTATGGAGAGGTATGACATGGAAGATTTTCCCTATAGTGGGTAGAGTAGCTTCAGATATAGCTCTGTTAATCAAGATTGAGATGGAGTTTGCTATGGTGTCAGCACCCTTTTGCAGATAGTCTGCTGGGAGGAGGTCAGCAGCCAGGGTGGTGGGTCTTAGTTTCTTAAGTAAGGCATGGATAAGTTGAGTATGAACAGGTTGGAAGGTAAAGTATGTTTGGGTACTGGGTGTGGCTGCATTAGAATTAGAGCCACTGGGAGAGAGTTGGCTGGCTAGAGAATGGATAGTCTCTGTGAAGAAACTGTTGAAATTATTAGCAATGTCTACTGGGGATTTTTGTTGGGACGCTGAGGGGGGTGGAGTGGTGGTTTGGCCTGGGTGGAGTAGTTTGTTTATTCCTGCCCAGAACTTTTGAGGTTTGTTCTGGTGTTTTTGCAATAGATGGTAGTAGGAGTTCTTTTTGTCTAAGGTTATGGATTTTTTTGGGGTCATTCCTTAGCTGTCTGAATCTTAGTTGATCAAGTGGGACTTTTGTTTTTTGGTAGGTGGCCCATGCTTTGTTTCTGAGTGAAATTTTGCTTTTGGTATCTTTAGAAAGTCATGGTGCAATATTAACTTTGGTTCTAATAGAGTGGCTGGGAGCATGGGAATATGGTGTTAAAGTATTCTACTGCTTCATCTAGGGGGGATACTTTTTAGTACTGACCAGTTGCATGCCTTAAGTTCATTTTGAAACTTGGTGAGAATAAAATTCTTGTTGTTTCTTAATGTATAGGTGGGTTGGTAGGAGCTGTCTACTTTGAGCTTGATTACATAGGTGAGACAGTGGTCACTTAGGTCATCAGGCAAAATGCCTGATTTATAGGATTTAAGATGGGTATTGACGAATATCCAGTCTAGGGTACTTTCCTTGTTATTGGGTTTTCCTGTCCTGGTGGGGGAGATTATGATTTGAGTAAATCTATAGAGGTTTATGTGGGTTGTGAGGGTTTCACAAGAGCAAGTGTTCCAGTCAATGTTGAAATCCCCAAGAACAATTGTTTCTTGGGGGTAGTTATTGGATAACCAATGTAAGAAGTCTTCTAAGGTTTCTGTGTTCCTCCATGGGGAATGTAGACACAGACAATGTTTACATTTTTGTTTTTATAAATTTGTAGTTTTGAGATAAGAATTTCAGTATTATTGAACTGGGGTGATGGTTGGGTGTCTATGCTGACAGATAGGGTAGACTTGTAAAGTATGGCTACCCCACCACCCTTTCTGGTGGTACAGTCTAGTCGAAACATATTGTACCCTGATGGCAGAATCTCATGGTCCTTGGTGGCAGGCTTTAGCCATGTTTCTGTTAGGCATAATATATCTGGGGAATGAACAGCTAAGAGGACATGCAGGTGCTGAGTTTTGCTATTTATGCTCCTAATGTTTAGATGGCAGGCCAGCAGTGAGTTAGGTCTATTTGTTGGAGCTATGGTCGTAGGGGATATAGTAGGGGGATTAGAGTCAACAGGTGGGGATGGACCAGGGTTTGGGTGGATGTCGCCATCCTTTGTGAGGTTGTAGTGTATCCTGAGTATGAGTTTTAAGATTTTGAATAAAGTTTTGTAATAGTGTCTAGTTTTATGGCTAATGTAACTAGGTCTAGTAAGACGGTAGTATTTTGGAGTTAAGCATGAGGGGAGTGAGTAAGGGTGCATTATTATCTGTTGTAGATGGGATGGATGTTTGGAATTTAGGGTAGTGGATACCTGGGTGACCCTGACATTCGTAGGCAGTTGGGAGATATGGGATGAGTAACAAGGGCAGAAGTAGAGTTAATAAGACTATTTTGGGTGCTAGCATACTTACTGAATGAGACTTGATACTTAGACAAAAGGAATAGTAGAGTCAGAGGGCTGGTGGTAACAGGCTGAGGGTGGTGCTCTTGAGTAAGAAGTTGTTACTGATTGGTTTAAAAAAGTGGGGTGTGGTCTAGTACCAATAAATGTAGCAGCACTAGGGGTGGGAGTGATTTGGGGGCAGGGTGGGGTGTGAAGCGAGGGCAAGCGGAGCAGGGATAAATCAATGCTGTACTAAGTTGTAGCAGTTTTAACTGTTTGAAGAAAAAGGGGGTTGGGAGGAAAAGAGAAGGCAGTAGGAGTGGTTAGAGGGAGACCTTGATTGACTCAAGACACCACACCAGAGGTAAGTTGAATGTAAGGGCCTAAAATCTGCGCTCAGCACTTTAGTGTTACTTACACTCAGCACTTTAATTTTACTTATGTTTAGCAGGAAAGACAGACCAACAGTATACAGTTTTGAGGATTTTTACAAGGGTTACTTGTTCAAATGTCAGACAAATAAGTAAAACTTTCAACAGGAATCTTTGTCTGAGTGTTAGAAAACCAACAAGGTACAAGGTATACCTGTAAAAATTAGGGTCAGAGGGACAAATGTAAGAGTCAGTGTACTTTAGTTACAGGGGAAGGAGGCAAACACTCAAGTAGAAAAGAGCCCTATGGCTGACCAAAATGGTGACTTGCTTAATTACACAGCACTGTAAAAGAAAGCTTAACAAATGTTTTTTATATGTGTCACCTACTCTGATTAATTGCTGGGAGAAACAGTTTTGTTGTGGTGGCCAACTGCAATCCTATAGGCACCGTTATGCAGGTGCTGCAGTATGCTAGTGTAGGTAAATATAGAGTTCAACTAGGAAAAGAGAAAAGCAGAGATTCTAGGGTAAGCGTTAAGGCAGGAACAGGCAGTTATTTTATAATAGTACATTCAGAAAGTTTTTTTGGAGGGGGGAAGTAGCACACTTCAGAATGGACTAGGATTATAGCTAAGAAACCTAAGCAAGAGAGCAATGCAGTAAATAAACATGCACATAATTACATAAACAATATTAGCAAAATTATCCCCTAAGTATTAATTGCCACATTTTGGAAGCAGGTAAACTTTAGGCTAAGATTTCCCAAAGAATAGGACTTGGAAGGGATGCAGCTAAATGGACTCAAGGGAAAGACAGTGGTATGCAGTAATGATGTCAGTATAATACTAAAAGTCTGAGGTACTGAAGATGCAGAAATATATTAGAAATATATATTGATAAATTAAGGAAGCTTAGGAGGAAATTACATATGAAATACCTTTTTCTATTAAATCTTTTGTTTCAGAAATTATCTATATAGAAATGATATAATAGAGACTATTCCAGGTATTTTTTTCCGTTGTGATGATTCCACTGACGTTAATATGGACTACTGTAATTCAGCTCTTTGTTCCTAGTGTTCCTTATGATTTTATATCAGGATTCAAGAACACAGTTCATATTGTTTTCTGATTATGCCAAGACTGAAATTAATCTATTTTTAAACAACTTGATATCAAATGTTTTTGATTATAAATTTTGAGGATGCTCTAAAACTGGCCAATAAAAATGTGATGAAAGACAATACTGTCAGTTTCAAAAGTAGTCACTACCTGTGCATGTGTTGCGATCATTTACCTGATATTTCTTCTGACATTCTGGAAAATTACAATGAATATTTGATTGTGAAACAGGATTTAAGAATGCTGGTAGATATGTTGTTTTATGTTATTTTAGTAGAAAAATGTAAGAATATTTTGACTATGGAAAAGACTAGAATGTCTTGTGTTTACTGTCTACCAAAGCACATAAATATGCTTTTTCTCCTCCTAGATGATGAATAATTAATGGCTGTGATAATTTCCAGGACCATGTAGGAATGATGATATATAAGATACTTATGTCCATATATTTATAATAGAGAGCCATATATATGAGACACAAGTATGTTGACTGATAAACTTTCCAATATTATTTATTGGAATGATATATTTTATTTGTATTGATGTAATTATTTCATAGGCAAGCTACCATTATAGGCCATTTTAAGCCTATGCAATTTCCCTTCAAAGGTGAGAATAAAACCTTGTAGCTGGGGTCTGTGAGGTAAACACCTTAGCCATTATGCTAACCCTCAGTAATAGTTTATGTAGCAGTACTAGTTGTACAAATGGCCTTGAATCTAATCTTATGTTCTCTTGGGGATATTCTTCAGACACATTTATTATTAAAATCAACTGCTTTTTATTTGAATCATATTTTTTTACTTTTGATAATTTCTTGTTTAAGCAGTTGAAAGATCCAGCCCTGGGTGTTCTTTTGCTCCTTCTTATACATAACAACAGAATTTGGCTTGCAGTTTACATATCATCAGGATCTTGGAAAAAAATCTTTAGATGTAACTTGATATGGAGGATATAGACAAAAGATTGGTATTACGTTATTAGGAAGCCTTCCAGTTCGACTACATTATCATATGATACACATTGCCTTCTAGTTCTACTACATTATTTTACAGTACATAGTTTCATCCTCTCTTCTACTTGGAACATTTTGTAGGGCCAGGGATTTATGATCTCCATGGCCAGATTTCTAAGAGAAAGCTGTTAATATTTGTTCTATAGTACTGTCTAGGGGTGACAACTGTAATAATGTGAAGGAAGCATACTAGAACATTTTTAGTATGGATAAACTGTAGGTCAGTAAATACGGCCTTAGTTACAGCCACTTAGTCAATAAGAAATATTCATAGACAGATTTTGTAAATTGAAATATGTTTTAGAGTAGGGCTTGTTTTTCAGAACAATTGAAACAATCTATTAAAGGAAAACACCACCTTCTCATACATTTTAACTCAACCCTTTGTTTGACTTTATTCCTACAATATGGTACCAGAATTGTGTAGGTACCAAAAACTTACTTGCACATTGTAAAACTTTCACTTCCTTGCCTTTGAGTCAAAGGAAGGGAATGTCCACCCACTTTTTTTAAGCTTGACTTCTCAAATACTTTGCAGTGGAAAGTGTGTCTGTCAGTATGGCATATCACAGATACAGAGAAATCTATAGTTTACCCTGTCAGGTACTGCTGACAATCTCAGATGGGCAATTAGGGCTGGATTCCAGAAGATAGTTGAGGACAGCGCAGCACTCCAAAGGAAGACATCATCACATGAGTAATGGAGGGGATTTCATAACATACACTAAAACAAGACCAGGTAATTATCTATTCAGTGCAAGATAATTGGGAATTCTGTACACACCTGCCAGACTCCAAAACACCATGGGTGTACCCAATGCAACTTAAATGTGACAGAGTACTTCATCATCAATTTTCTAAAAGCACTTCATGGAAGCCGTATGTGTTTAATTTTAATGCTACTATATTCCACAAATTCTTAGGGAATCCTGCAGATTCTGCAAACCTAACTTTAAAAAAAAATACAACCAGCATTTATTGCACTACAGCAGGCTGGGATACTACAAGCCATAATAGAGGATGATTTGCAAAGACATCTCAGAAGGTAGGCAGCCAGATGCAAAGCCAGGCTGTAGTAAAGCCAGCTCTCTGAGTAGGATATAATCGATACATACAGATAAGATAGACAGCTGGTGCATGCTGAGTGCAGGATGTATGCATCCCACATGTATGCTCACAATCTGTGGGATAACCCAGTACCAATAGGAATAAAATTGTGCCTGATTCTAGGTATACTGGTCTCTGAATCATTTCAGAAGCATATAGAAGATGCTGTAGGAGATTCTCGGACAACTGCCAGTCACATTCTGACAGAGTTTCTGGCAGCAATGTGCACCAAGCTTTATGAATATATCCACTTCCCAACAACGGCCATGGAGCACAGAACTGTAATACAAAAGTTCTATGCCATAGCCAACTTTCCCTGTGTCCTCAGTGGAATAGACTGCACCCATGTCCCAATCAAAACCCCAGCTGTACCTGATGCTGAATGGCACATCAATAGAAAGGAGTGGCCATTCCTAATTGTCAGGAGGTGTGCTCTGCAGACGGCCTCACTATTACTATCATGACAACACAACCTGGTAGTGTACATGATGCAGCAATATGGAAGGAAAGTGCATGGAGTCCTAATTTCCAACATGGAGAAATACGGAGGGGCTCCTACTAGGTAAGTACATGACCACTGCTATATGGTATGCATTAGCCAGCTGCTATAAGAAGAAGCAAGATGAACAAATATTCCTTCTCATCCCCCTAAAAATAGGTGACTGTGGTTATCCACTGGGGCCCTGGTTAATGACACCATACAGAGCCTCATCAACCCCTGCCAAGGATGCATACAACACAGCTCACACTGCAACATAAAACAACGAGTTTGTGTTTGGTCTGTTAAAGGCAAGATTCAGATGTCTGGACACATGCAAAGGTACGCTCCAATACACACCAGAAAAGGCATCACAGAAAGTCACCATGTATACTATGCTTCACAACATGATAAAATCTAAGACTCCCAGCACAGGTGTAGGTGACCTACCCTAAGTACCCCAGATATCAGATGTGAAGCTATCAGAGCTATCATAGGATGATCAAAAGGACACGGGTGAGAAGAAGTAGGCATGGATGACATATGATGTGGCCATATGTCTTAGCTCAGGCAACCCAGCAGCATCTGACACACGCTTATCAGTCATAACAAGCCACACAAACAAATGTAGACAGACTAAACAGTCATGTTCACATAGTGTTGCTCCACAACAGCAGCACAGAGCACAACTAATGGAAAGCAGCCATTAGTTACCCACATTGAACATTTACACAACAGAAGTATATGATATAGCTGTAAGACCATATGCACAAAACTGAACAAGGAACACATCTGGATGTACACTGAAGAAACATCACCACAGGAAGTCTCTTTACAAAGTGCATCACCAAAGAGGACCACATTGGCAGATGTGTGGCACGCAGAAAGTAGGCACAGCAGAAGATGTTGTGTATAGGTAGCATATCATCATACAGATACCTAGTATGGGAAGGTAGCTGTAAAATAGCCATTACCACAAGAAATTCAGGCCCATGCAGTCTATTGGAATGTATCAGCACAAACATTATCTAAAAGCAGGGGGTATAAACTAACACTGATGCATCACACATAGTATTTTGTGATATGTAACAGTGTGGTACAATGCAGTAAATAGCATACAGCAACGAGTAATAACAGGCATTACAAGGACCAAGGCCAAAAAGAAAAACACCATAAACAAGCCTCACATCCCATGCCTGATATGGCATGTCACACAAAATGCAATGCTTTCACACACAAATTATTACTGCAACATGACTCAGGTAGAGGGTAAGAATACATTTGATCATGCAGAGCATCAATGACAGTGAGCAGACATGCAACAATATCTGAGATACAGCAACATATGTGCATGTATGGCATCAGGAAGATATGGGAAGGCATGCATGAGAACTACATGTTAGCATGAGGATACAAAATGGAAGCTGGTTCACAGAGTGCTGAGGATGAGACATGTGCTGTGTCATATTAAAATGCTATAAGTAACACAGGTATGCATACAGAGGCATACCCGTGCATGTGGGAATAGCAGACAACAAGGAAATGTGTAACGTAGCAATCAGTGTTCAATGGCAAATGATAACATGCTGTTAATCATGTAAACATGTGCCATATGTGAACTAGCAAGAGATGCAAACATAGAAGCATGGAGATTGTCACACAGAGCATTACTGTTGTCAGTATCTGTACTAACATGTTTTGTCACTGTTGAAGCGACACCCTGACCCCATGTGTAAAAATGAGAAAAGGGGTTATGGATGGATGGATATCCTAATAATATGTACTACAAATCACAACATGAATCTGGTCATCTTGGTTAGAAAAATTATCAGAAAAGCCCTGTAGCATCAGACATTTGAAAAAAAAAACACCTACAGGTTGATTTTTCAGTGGTCATCACAGCAGTCATCATTGCAACAGGGTCAGAAGACAGAACAGGACACACACTGGATCAACCATCAGTCTTACTCTAATGCAGTCTAGGACACTCATGCTGATGTCTCACACTACAGTCCTGGCTACACCTGCCATATCTGGAAACACTTGGACCATGGTGGGCTGCACCTGCCACATCTGGAAACACTCAGTCCACAGTGCTGTATTGAGGAACTGCATGTGGAGACACTAGCATTTTGGGACACAGAGTGGGTATGAGCAGTAGTGCTATGTGTCTGTCGGGACATGATCCCTGGGCTCACAGTTTAGTGACCAACAGCAGATGTGCATGAACTTTACAGCACAGACATTGATGTCTGAGTGCCTTGTGTGGGTCTAATGTGAGGGGGTCTGCCTCTTCTCACTGGAGGTAATCTGCTCAGTACACTGCCATAACAAGGTTTTCAACAGAGCTTGCAAAATATACCACATTGTCATGTTGTGCAGCCAGTGCTGCCCTGACCTCTTGTTTCTGTGTTCCTGACTTTCATGTAACACACCCAGCTCATGTGCTTCAAGATTTGTGGCACAGGCAAATACCATGATGTCACTGTGAATGTTCATGTACCCATAATACTAAGCAGACACCCTCTGACACTCATCCATGCACATCAGCTACACTTCCATGTGCAGCAAGATGGACAGTATTAGTCCATCATGAGGAAGAGTCACCATCATTACCAGATCCTATATGGGACAGCAGGTCACAGCTTTCATCATGACTGTCATATGATGCCCCTACATCACCAGAATCACCGGCTACATTGTCCTCTCTGTCAGAGACTACACCATGAACCTAATGTCTGTTCCCTTCCAGGCTGTACAATGAACCAAATGCAGTGGCCTGTGTGCCATGGGCCATACTATCATAGTGAGGCCCATCTCATTCCTCCTCAGGATCAGTGGATGGGCTACTGGAGGAGGCAGGTAGTGGACATGCTACTAAAAGAGACAGATGACACATGTCACATACCTTCACAGAAATCAAATGATGCAGTGAAGTACTGAAATCTGGGACAACTATATGACTACAGTGCTAATGATGATTTGGACTTACTGATCCATCATGTCTGTGAGTGGTTTAGCAACCCAATATAACAGAGAAATTAAATGTAAGCTACATATCAAAGAAATATGACAGATAATGTCAATGCAACTATTAAACCCTACCTGACATGTCCTCTTCCGACTCCACTGCTAGTGGTGATGGTTGAAGTGATTCTGTCATGTGTAAAGACAAATGTACACAACTCACTAATAAGTACATACAAGGCACCATGTAACATTCCACAGAAAATAAGATATACACATGCAGGATGGGGGATGATCGTTTGAAGATGTCAGGTATACTAAGCAGGTTAACAAGAGTGCATTAGTCAGGAAGGGCACAGAAGTAATTATCAACAATGAAATGTAGCAACCATACAAACTGCCTTACCAGGTACGTCCCCCATGGTTGGGGAATGTATCATCCCATGTAAAGTGGAATTTGTGTTATAAAATTATACATGAAAAACATGTGAGTGTAATCCTCAGCCATAATAAGAGGCAGATGTACACAACAGCTATGGATCTCAGTAACAGGATATAGAGACACTTAGAGGACAAACACTGTTGATGTTAGCAGATGTACCTGTGTAGGGTATGAGCCAACATTAATATCATACATCACAGGTGTGCTAAACAGTGTTGCACTAAAGCAACAATATGAACAACCTTACCAGGTCTCTCTGTGCCTAATGATTCATGTCCCACATCTTGCAAAGATGTATCTTTAGGTTAAAATGGCACACAAACAACAGCAACAACAAGTGAGTATACCATACAGTCATAAGTTAGGGTAGAGGCACACAACAGCTATGGGTTATACTTACAGGATATGGAGACACTTATGTGACATGTGTTGATGCTGTACTGATGTCGACAGGGCTATGCAAATGAAAAGTACAACATCACACATGCTGCTGACAGTGCTATGCAGGTACTGTGTAGGTGAGATAACAGGCTATAACACTTATGTTCTGTACCTGCATCAGTTGTCCTGTCATGGCCATGGTGTAATTTTACTGCTATAGCACAACAATAACGTTACTGTAAGAATTGTGAATGAATGTTCTTCAATTAGAATTGGTAAATGCTGAAGTGCTTGTGAATGTCGGACATACCTGCATGTCCTGGAACACCTGCCTCAATGCCTCCCCTGGGCATCTGACAATCCTGGCAGGTGTTGTAGGCCAGGAACATTGTTATCTCATCTAGGGAAGGTAATGGTGGCCCACCTTCAGTGCATTCCTAACCCTCTTAAAGCTGTGGAGCTTGTTGGCTGCATGGAGGATCATGTCCAAGCAATGTTACCAGCAGGTCTCTCTGGATCTAGTGTCCATCAACAGCATTGATCATGTGTTTAAGATCCCGTCACACTTTATTTCTCTACACAGTACTGATGGCCCATCTGAGCAGGTTGTAGCCAGGGTGGACAAATGCCTCTTTAATTTTTTCATTTCATGTGATATAAAATTGTCTGTCATATTGCAGTTTGACATCTGGAAGACAGGATGATATGCACATCTTAGAGTTAAGATAGGGATTCACCTATTTACATGATAATAACTTGTATCAGTTCTTAACCAATGTTTTTATATTATGTCTATTTTGTTAGAATTTTTTTTAAACTGCAAATGTTTTTATTTTTGAAGATTGTAAAATTATTATTCTTAACATATTTTGTAAAAATTTGGAGCTTTTGCCCCGAACATCTGCTGATTATGGGTTTCTACCTAGTCAGACTTTCCTGGTAATCAAATGTCAGTAAATGAATAAGTAAATAAATAAAGAAATAATATTAAAGCCATATGTCAAATGAATGTCTCACCTCTTGTTTACAGTGCATAGCTATGCAAACCAGTCTGTGTCATCTATACCACTGTCATGTACAGATAATTGGAATGAACATAAAAATTTGTCTGAACAACTAATCCATATGCCCTACTATCCTCGACATACATGTGTACAGCTATCAATCCATGTCCAAATATGTTATATATATGTAGAGGTGGGATTTGAACTCATGGTAGTGGATATTATGACAAGTAAAGGCAAAACACATAACCAATGTGCTACAACTTCAGAACTATAAAAATGCTGTTGCCACACACCCAACACACCTGTCTATTCTACCACAAGAATGTAGGATGCATATCAGGGGCACTCATAGTCAGTGTCAGACAGCATCGCAAATGTGATCATCATGATATGGTACACAACACAACTAGTGGAATTTATACAGAAACAAGGCAGTAAAACAACAGTTTATGAAAATGAACTGTTATACAGTCATGACTACTTATAAAAACAAGCAATGTAAAAGCTGAGCCATCCTAATGTTCCTATAATGTAATCACAACTATTACTATATGATTAAACATCAGAGAGTATCTGTAAATCAGTTACTGAACATGCAACATGCAGACAACTCATAAGTCATTGGTCACTGCAAACATACGTCTGACGTTTTAAGTTATCCTGCAAAAACTAGATGTTTAAATGTTGGTTCCATTCATATCTGTAGTTCACTGGGGCTGATTTGTTTGGTGCAATACAACAGCATATGGGGAAAACTTCCATGTTAGTGATGAACATCTAACCATATACATACATAGTGTTGAAGTCTGCCATCATCCTTTGTGCAACAGACAAACTGTAATGCAGAAAACAATTTATGCATGAAAACATATTTCTGTTGTTTTATATGGTATCATGCCAACATAGGTAAGTGATAATAGCACTGTATTCCACCATAGCATTCCAAGCAGGTGACAGCTTATCTTTGGAAGGTAGCTGTCAGTCAGCTATACCCCACAGTGAGGTTAGCTAAACACACACAGCTTTTAAGTACCATTTGCATCATGCATAATTAATGAGGTTCATTAGCATTCAATGTTTTGTAATCCCATTTGTGAATGTCCATTTAAGTTCACAGATCATGGCACATTAACCAATAGCTCGACGTAAGTGTACAGTGCTCAGCTCAACTTCCCAATAGGTATCAATAAAAGGTAATATCTGCAACACGTGCCTGATACCCTCCATTAGTCTGTCACCACTCTATATGCACCAACTTTAAAATGTAATATTAAAACATTTTCTTATCATGCCATTGTTACTTGCAAGCTGAGTGGGACCTCAGTTAGCATTTTTTAGAGGACGATTGAAAGAAGGCTTCTAGAACCATATAGAAGATGTCAAAAAAGAAGAGGCTTGGATGAGTCCAGTCCCTATACTGGACAAATGATGAGATAACACAGATGCTCACTGTCTATGCTGGACATATGCAGAGGATGTGAGCATGCCCCAGGAACTTTGCAATGACTGACAACTGGAACCAGATTACGAGGAAGCACTGCTGATGAACTGGGATATACTGGACTGGCGTATAGGCCAGCCACAGTTATGATGAACTACATTGGAGGGACACAGTGGATCATTGACAGAGGGTCGCAAACGTCTGAGGCCAACAACCTGATGCCTACAGTAAGTTACATATGCCAAATCTTACTTATATTGGGATATACATACATGCATATATATATATATATATATATATATATATATATATATATATATATATATATATATATATATCCCTAGTGTGGATCCCTAGTGATATCTGCATTGCTTACTATACTTATTTCCTTGTTTCATTTGAAAGAAAGTTACTGTTTGTCGTTTTTGCATTTAAGTTACCTGTAACACATTGCATTTAAGTTACCTGGCACTACACCCTCACAAACTCCCCTTGAGTACCTTGTTCCCCATTGGCCCTTTTTTTCAATTATAAAGGAATTCCCAATACTATTCTAGCATGTCCAAAGGTCAGTTGTCAATCTCCTCTCCGGTCCAGCTGGTGAATCTGGGAATCTTGAGGCAATGTTACAACTGCCTCATGTACACAGACAACCCTCTCCTCCTCCCAACAAATTCCAACACATGTGAGAGATGCAACCATATAGCCAAACTGGAGGCTAAGCTCTCTCAACTCAGTACTGGCGTAACCAGTCAGAAGGAGAAGGAAACCACACTCACTACAATTCCAGTCTCACATAGACCTACCACGACAGCAAACCAAACACATAAACACACAAAAACATACTCAGAGGCTCTAAATAAAAATCTGCCTAAGCAGCAGAGACCTCCAAAGCAGACACCCAAGCAACTGCTACCCCAAAACAAAACACGTGCAACACATAGCTCACAAAGCCAGTGTGCCGAACAGTCACAGCCCTTAAGGCTAAACAACACACCTGATACACTTGTAATAGGTGACTCTATCGTCAGGCACACTGACGTCCCACTCACCAGGCTGAACAAGGAGAAGGTCATGGTGAGCTGCCTGTCGGGCTAGGATCCGCCACATAACACAAGCACTCAGGTCACTCCAAGGCAAGTACAAATATGACTCAGTCATTGTCCATGCTGGTGTGAATGACCTGAGATGTACCTCACTGGACTACATGAAAAGAGACATAGAGGAGCTCTCTGAGCATGTAGCCCAGGCTGGTATGACCCTGACCTTGAGTAGCATCTTACCCTCACCAAGAATGATGCCACAATATGAAGACAAGATGATCAATTTCAACAATTGGCTTAAGTATTGGTGTCATTCAAAGGGGATCCAATGCCTGTCTGCCTGGGATGGACATGCTCAACAAGCCATGATGCTTCGCTAGGGATGGCTTGCACCTGTCACCCCTGGGCTTTTGGATATTGGCAAAGGCTCTTGCTACCCCCATAGTGCCTTTTTTAGGCAAGGCTCAAAAGACAAACCCACCTCCATAGGTATCACAAGGGATAAGAAACTAAGAGTAATGCTACTCAACGCCAGAAGTCTAAACCTCAAGATGCACGCACTCGAAACTCTCCTTAGCATGGAGAACATCGATATCTGTGCAGTAACAGAAACCTGGTTCAAGGCTCCTGAGAGCACCCCAGCACTACCAGGTTATACCTCATACCATGCTTTTCAGCCCCAAAACTTGGACCGAACCACAAAAGGAGGGAGAGTATCAATATTCGTCAAAGATACCCACACCTCCAGGTTGGTGGCACAGCACGAAGCATCAGAGACTATCCATGTGCAACTAACAGTGGGTAAAACTGCCTTCCAGTTTATAGCCTGCTACAGACCACCCTCCCAAACCCAGGAACCCCACTCGGCCTTCCTGAGAACACTGGAAAATATGAAGGTCTCTCCAAACACCATTATATTGGGCGACTTCAACTACCCAAACATACACTGGGAGCATTACTCTAGCGCCAACACCCTAGCCCAAAGGTTCCTAGAATTTATAAACTCAAATGCTATGGAACAATTTGTTACCACTCCCACAAGAGGGGAAAACATACTGGACCTGATCATCACCAACATGGGGACTCTATGCTCCAGACCAGAAGTGTATCCCTCACTGGTAAGATCAGACCATAAACTAATCTCACTGGATATTCACATCCCGACCCCACCCCCTGCCCAGAAAATCACAGTGAAAAACTTCTCTAAAGCATATTTCACACTCCTCAAAACTGTGGTGGAATCCTTCAAAGCCCCCGGGCCTGTGGAAAATATGGCCCAGACCGCAGAATCCTTTATAAACACATTCTATGAACACCTTCAGGAATGCATGGATCATGCAATCTCAAATAAAACCAAGACCCAATCCTCCAAAGGCAGACGTCCTGTCTGGTGGACCCCAGCCATAAACAAACTGTAGAATAGAAGGATGAAGCTACTACATGATAGAGCAAAATCCCAAAAAGGGAAGGCATCTCTGATCAGTATTAGCAAAAAACTACGGGCATTCATAAAATCGTCTAAGGCCAGCTTTGAGAGAAAAATTGCACAGAACACTAAGGATAATCACAAGGCTTTCTTTAGTTATGTTAGGAACCTGGGTGGGAATTCCCAGATATGCTCAGAATTAGTCCAAAATGACAAAAAATACATCGAACCACAGACATTGCCAACATCCTAGCTGACAGGTTCAGCGCAAACTTCTCCCCTCCCACCAAAGGGCAAATATCTATCCCAGCAGAGTGCTGCCCTGACATCTCAGATGCTCAGGTAAGAGCCGCCCTCTCCAAAGCAAAAACACAGCATCAATGGGACCAGACGGTGTCCCGGGCTGCATCCTACATGAACTCCAAGAAGAGCTAAACCCAAACATAAAACTACTGTTCAATCTCAGCCTTACTACAGGATATGTACCCAAAGAGTGGCGTGCAGCAACAGTGGTCCCTCTCCACAAAGGTGGTGCCTCAATGGATCCTGGAAACTATCGCCCCATAAGCCTGACTAGCTTGGTCTGCAAAGCTATGGAAAGGATCATCATGGACCTCATAAATAAAGATATTGGGGACCTACAGACACTGGATCCTACCCAGTTTGGCTTTGTTAAGGGCAGATCCTGCCTCTTAAACCTGGTCAATTTCTTTGAAACAGTCACCAAGGCCATTGACGAGGGAAGGTGGTCCACACAGCCTATCTGGACCTGCATAAAAGCCTTCGATACAATACCCCACTCGGGCATTATAGATAAGCTCACCAGCTTAAATATAAACCCCTATGTCACTAGATGGGTTACAAACTGGCTCAAGGACAGAACCCACATGGTTAGAATTGCTGGAGCCATGTCAGACTCCAAACCAGTTACAAGTGGTGTCCCACAAGGCTCAGTCCTGGGACCTCTCTTGTTCGGTATATATTTCTCGGAGGTACAGGCCAACACGGAAGGACTGTGGCTGACCAAGTTCACAGATGACTGCAAACTGGGCACCATAATCAACTCTCCAGCCGACATAAGCATCCTCCAAAAGGGCCTCATAGAAACAGACAACTGGTGCCAGAGCCATGGCCTCAAGCTAAACACCAGAAAGTGTATAGTCATCCCCTTTGGCAAAAACAAAGTGCCCACAAATTACCACATAGGTGGTAATCCATTAAGTACAGAAGAAGTAATTAAGGACCTGGGGACCCAAGTTGATAGCAATCTTTCATTTGACAACCACGTGGCCAAAGTGTTTAGAAAAACATTTTATATAGCCCACCTAATCATGAATGGATTCACATCTAGATCAGGGGAGGTCATCGTGCCTCTTTACTCATCCCTCATCAGGCCCATAATTGAGTACAATGCCCCTTTTGAGATGTACCTTACCAGATACCTGCAGCAACTGGAAAGACCCCAAAAGTACCTCACCAAGAGGATCAAAGGGCTCAAACAGATGCCATATGCTGCCCGTTTAAAGAAACTCCAGCTCTACTCAGTGGCATACCGCCTGCTCAGAGGCGATCTGTGCCTGACGTATAAAGCCATGTCCAACCCGGAATTAATGGGCATGCTGCACCTCAGAAAATCCAAATCCCATCGAGCTACGTGCTTGAGAGAATTGAACCTCAGCACTGAAATAAATAGGACATGCTGAAGGGACAGATTCATAACCCAGAGGCTCCCTTCACTCTGGAATAAAATCCCAGTCCAGGTTAGGCAGAGTCCCTCATTGACTCTCTTCAAGAGGAATCTTGATGAGTGGATGGGAGATCATAGGTTTACCCCGGGTATCACTTCTGTGTCACTGTTAGACAGAGGCACAGTATACTAACCTCGAAAAAGGGCATAGCAAAATTAATTTAAAATGGGTGGCGAAAGCCAAACACACTCTGGCTATGCTTATAAATGCCCTAGGGCAGATAGCCTAGTATGAACCTATGAACCTAAGAAGCGTACTCCTTCTACTGTCTTATGACTGTAGGTTTAGCACTGCACGTGGAGTGATTGACTGGCCTCCTACCTACTTTACATGTTTAGGTTTGAATCTCACAGCTGTACACTAGTTCCCTCAATGGCTATTTATTTGTTTCAAGTACAGATTAATGTTTTCTTGCAAACTATGAAAGTTAAACTCAGTGTGTTGATGTGTTAGTGTTACTGTATATTGTATATAAATGCACATTTTGTCATTAATCAGTAATATAGACATTTACAGCCTTAAAAGAAGTTTGATGTCTGTTAGCTAAGTTGGTGAAGCAATAGGGCAGTATGAATGTTGTTTTCCTATATTGGAGTTCAATTCTCAATGTAGCCTCTTTTTGATGAAACCTTATCAGTTATTCATTTACTATTGCATATCATTCATATATATATATATATATATATATATATATATATATATATATATAGTTGTTGTATAACTCATACATTAGAGATTTTATACATTGTGCATGGCCATGATGCATTAACACCTGCGTCTATGTCATATGGTTGACTTATTAAATAGTCAAATTTGATATGATCGAACTTATATGATCGACTATTTAAAAAGTTAAATGCATATACAAATTAAAAACAGGATTTTAGCACCGCCTGCTAATTATATATACCAATTCTGAGATTGTACTACAGTGGGGAAAGGGCATATTTCCTGCAATCTCAGGACAAGTCTCTGTTTAAGTGAATAGGGATATGTTCAACTTTTTAAATAGTTGTTCATATGAAATTTGACTATTTCAAAGGTCAGTCTTTTAACATAGACTTGGTGATGTGATTAGGCCATGGATGACTACTCAATTCTCAATTATCAGCAAAGCTTCTAGAATCATCACGGAATGCTTCTATTAATAATAATGTATGTGTGAATGTTGAATAATACATACATGTTACCTGTAAAGTTAGATTTCACAGCAGTCTTTTATAATCCATTACTTCGTTTTGTTGACTCCTTCCTATGTACTTTACATGTGTAGGTTTCAATCCACAGTTGTACGGTAATTCCTTTAACTGCTATTTACGTGTTTCAAGTGCAGACAAAAGTTTTCTTGCAAACTATGAAAGTTGTATACCTGAACTTTTGTACATGAGGGGTCTCACTGTAAGCAATGTGATGATGTAGTCAGAATTACATAGTTTTAGTGTTTGAATCCCACTGTAGACATTACCTACACCATTGGTCAGCTTGAATATTCTTACAAAGGCATGCCTGACCTGCAGAAAATGTGATATGAGTAGTAGTGCCTCTGTTTCCCTGTAATAATCATTTATGTTACAAATGTCAGTAGTTCACGTCACACAAGGCAATTTGGATATATTATTTACAATGTGTTGTTAAATGGGTGTAGTAGCTTATGTACTGTATATGGCAGAGCTTGTAATTTTCTTTAACTTCGCCTGTCATATATGTACACAAATTCATGTTTCGTTAGAATATGTATGTACATGTCCATAAACAAATGAAAAACACAAGTATATATCGATCTATGTGTGTGTGTGTGTGTGTGTGTGTGTGTGTGTGTGTGTATATATATATATATATATATATATATATATATATATATATATATATATATATATATATATATAAATATATATATATATATATATATACAAAATCAATTTATATGTGTGTGTGTGTGTGTGTGTGTGTGTGTGTGTGTGTGTGTGTGTGTGTGTGTGTGTGTGTGAGTGGTGTATGTGTGTGTGTGTGTATATGGATCCCTATCAGATTATTGAATGTCTGAAAATTTAAAATTCATATGGTTGAAACCAATGATGAAAGTTTTTTTGTTAAAAAAAAAAAAAAAAAAAAAAAAACTTTTTTTTTTTTTTTTAGGAGCAATCCCCCCACCCCCTGTGGGTTGCCCTTCCCCCCCCCCCTGCTAATTAATATATATCAACTCGAGATCACACTACACAACAGCATTGCACTGTATTTTTTTCTGACACTGTAACTAAACTAACACTGAAAAGTTCAAACTTCTGGAAAATTTGATCATATTGTCTATAATATGATATAGATATACATATATATATATATAAATATATATTATTTATATATATATATATATATATATATATATATATATATATATGTATACATCTATCTTTGTACATGTATGAATTTATTAATTTGTAGTCGTGCATATGTACATACAGGAAGATTGCAATGTTGAGGTATCATTTATCATTTACAGGTGCACACAATTTTATTGAATATGGTGTAAAACCACACTGAGTTCAGCATTCAGTATCTGTGTACATTTGTATGTCTTTGTCCACATGGTAAGATGTATCTGTACATTTATGTCATCTTAGACTGGCTCACTTTTTAGGGTGTACAATACTGCACCTGCATATTCATAGCAGTAAATTGTTTGGCATACATCAATTCATGAAATCTCAGTGATGATTGATTAGTTTGGCATGCAGTATTCTGGACTGCAGTGTGCACACAAGTGAAAGCTATAAGTTTGAATATAGCTTTCTATTTTTTGTCTGCACGTATCCTTGTGCGTGCACAGAATTGAGTGAAACATCAATGATTGAATCTGCAAAATGTGATATTGTAATACATGACATTGCTTGCTAACATGTAATTCTTCTTCTGGCTTTTCCTGGTTAGGGGCACCACAGAGGAGCACCTGTTTGCTCATGATTGGCAGTGGAGTTTTATGGTGTTGAGCTGCCAGCCCGGTGCCCAAACTTCCACAGAAGGTGCACACATGCATGCAGTCATGCTTAGGGACAAATTGGAGTGTCCAATCCACCAATAGCATGTCTTTGGGAGGAAACCAGAGCACCTGGAGGAAACCCACTTGACTACAGGGAGGACATGCAGACTCCACACAGAAGGCACCCCAGCCGAGGAGCAAAGCAGAGAACCTTTTGCTGTGAGGCGGCAATGCTAACCGCTGCACCACTGCAGCCACCCCTGCTTACTAACATGTAATAATTACATTTTAACTGTTCTTTTGTTGTACTAGCAGCCTTTATATCTTGAACTAAAACATTCCTTCTGCTGCTATAATTTACCATCTTTTTCTGTTTGCAGCTGCTGAAAATCGGACCAGGATTATAGTACTGTGCATACAGTATATGCACACGCTTGAGGAGCAGCCAAAGGAGAGTGGTATGTGTTATTACTTTCCACCTTTATGTCTCCAGAAATAACATATATTAACATTTTTACTTCTGCAGGTTTAACTGTGTAATCACAACATCCAAGCATGATAATGTTATATCAGATTTCCCATGATGTGTCTGTGACATATGTGTAATACTTAGTGATTTACTGTGAATAACATTAATGTATACATAAATGTATATGGAATGTTGTCTTATGTGTTATTAAAGGGTGCTTTTTCTTACGTTGAGGTTATGTACTGTGTATTGATACAATGAAAATGAAACACATCTCTGTTCAACTGGCATATTCATTTTGACTTGAAGGTGTTGTGTATAGGTTGCTTTTTAGTGTTGTTTGTAAAGATGCAGTTGCAAGCTTGCATATATCACAGTGGCTTTTAGGGTATTTTATGTTGTTTAGCCTGCCTGTTCTGTTATTAAATGGGTGTTTGCTGACTCAACAGTCCTATTCCTGTTGGCACACTTTTATTGGTAAGTATTGCATGAGTTTCACTGTGCTTGTAATACTGTGTGACTGCACTGTGATGGTTTGTTATCCATTACCTTAGATACAGTTTCCTGTCATTGGTGTACCACAAACCAGCTCTAGTTTGATTGCATGTCTGAGGTATTGTATAGTATATTCATGATCATTAATAAATTTTTTTAATTATGTAGTATAATACAAATGTAGGCAGTGGTGACAGTGATAAATTTGATGAGGGAAAGTTATATATGTATATCATATACATGATTTCTAGTTATTATATGCTGTCACTATGTTTGTCATTGTGTTCAGTTGTTTCAAAGCTTTGAAATTCCATTCTGATCATATCATGCTGTAATGTCTGTGATGTCAGCCATTAACCATGTTGCATTGCTCATCTCATTTGCATATACATTTTAAGTGTACCATTGATTGTTAATCTTACAATATATTTTAACACACATATTTTAAATGTAGTATGTCAACATGAAACATTAGTTGTGTTTAATACGGAGTTATAGTGCAAATGTATATGTTATACTATCACCTCAACATAAATGTGTGACCCACACATTATTTAATGGATAAGGGTGATGTATTTAAAGTTGTTTTCAGAGCTGGCATATGTGTGATGTTTATTTAGTAGCATGCTTATGTCAGTGCCTATATTCACAAAAGTTTGTTGTTAGTGTTATTTTCTACTGCAATAAGTACTTTGTATTTGAGCTTCATGCCGGTGTTGCATTCTAGAGGGTGCTGCATGCTTGTGTTGTAATTTACTGATATTTATAGTTGTATGCTGTGTACATTTGTGTTTTGCATGCAGGCTATGTCAGTAAATGCACACATAACACCATAAATATGTCTGATAAAATGAATATTGCATGCCATGTAATGGACTGGTGTAACTTTATGAAAATGTATGATGGGCATGCTGACTCAGCCATGACCTTCTCAATATGTAAGTAGTATGGCATTTAGAATGTTGCATAATCATGGCAGTATACTTGTTATTATTACACCTTGGTATATTTTGTTATAAAATGCACAAATAAACATTATGGGCCAGATCTGGTTACCGTTAGATGGCACAACAAATGTATTGTATTGGATGTAATTCGGGCAAACATTGCACAAGTCCTGTTTCATTCATTTTGATGTTGTTAATTGCATGTCATATAATCTCTTTACAGTGATGTTGGTGTGCCTCTGACATTACAGTAATAATTAGTTGTTTCAGATGTCTACCTGTAAGGCTGATCATGTAATATAACATATGTTAATACCTAGTGTGAAGCAGTAGATAGATGTGGAAGTCTTGCCATGTGTATTACATCCACATACATATCAATGTTGTAAGAGTACCCTCATTTCCAGGCTTTTTATACTGCCTCAGTAACATTTATTGTTCATTGTGTAATCTCTAGTTTGTTATACTATAGATGTGCATATGTCTACTGGCATATTTTGTATCAAGCCTGTCACAGCAACACATTGTACAGTGTCACACAATGTATATGATGTTTGCTTACATACATAAGTAATGAATATGTATTTTAACTGGTGTATGCATTTATGTGCATGCCTTGTTAATGATTATGCTTTATTATAGACATGTTTGGCATATAACTGTGATGTACTTTATACACCGTTTTGTAATTTAGTATGGACTGGATGTATGCCTGACATCAAATAAGGTATTATAGTTGGATAAGATCAAACAGTAGTGTAATATCACATACATAACAGTTACACCATGTAGATTTGTGTAATTTGCATTGGCTTTTCATTTATTTATTTTTTAGGTTAATACCTATTATGCATGTATAATGTTTTGTTTTTGACACTAACACATGTCTATGCATTAAATAAATAGACCCTCCATTATCATAGTAGATAAAGTACTTCAAAATGTATTGCACCTGCAAAAGAATAAAAAATGCTTCTCCACAATCACACATCTCTGGTCATTAAACAGTTGAGCTAATTTACATAACAACTTTTTCTAGGCCTTCGTAGGTCTTCTAAGTGCATATCAATATGTTAAAGCATTATCACACAGAGAAGCTTAGTGCAGGAATATTATACTATAGCAATAACCGATGACATGGGTGTGGTATATTGAACATTTACCCATGGTTGGTGTGGTTTAATCACAAGGGCGACGCCTGAGTGATTAAACAAAGCCAACCATGGATAAGTCTTCAATATACCACACCACGGAGTTGGTTGCTATTATACAATGATATTGTTTAAGAAAAAATGACTTTTCTTAAATAATATCTTTGTATAATGCACCATGGTACTCTTCCACTTTTCCCTTGATATCCTGGGGCATTGCTGATGTACTGCGCATGCATATGGGACCTTTGTAAAAGAAGCAATGGAGAAAAGAAGATCTCTGTTGCTTTTTTTAATTAAAAAAAAAAGAAAAAAAGAAACCAGGAGGCTTTTAACATACAAGAGGGATGAGACACAGAAAATAAAAGGATAATAAGGTACATTTATTTAATCTTCCATAACTTACCCGATTATCCTTTTATTTTTCTCTGTGCCATGTCTCTCATTCATTTGTGTCTCCAGTTTTGTGATTTTTTTTTTTAATGAAAGAAAAGTACATTTTTTATTGCATATATTAATGGAAGAAAGTCTGGGTGGCCAGCAGACCTTTTTACATTGGTATATGCTCAGATTTACAAAGGCACGCTGGTTGGGCTGACCAATTAGTGTGCTACTTTCTGAATACTAATGGCCAGTCATTGTAAAATATAAAATACTGCACGCCTGCAGTTCAGCTCTTGTTAAATTATGGATAACCACTGAATGTGTACTCACATGGGCACAAATACTGCAATGTTGAAGCTTATTCTACAGTACGATGTACTTACTAATAGTAACCAGGCAAAAAAACTCATACCACTAAAAATACAGTCAGAGCATTACAGAAGTGTGTGCTCTACAATTCGTTAACTCATTTGGTGGAATACATGTGCACATTATTACTGCATTGTTTAATAACTGCAAAGTGTAGAGAAAAGTTGTTAGGGTGTGGAATATTTCACTTACTGTTGGGATCCGGGGCCTGCCTCTGAACATCAGCAGTCCTCTCCAGTATTTGCTCTTATTTCCTACAATGGAGGTTGTCGTAACAGTGGCAGGCCAGCACAGCAGTCCTGAAGATCCTGGCCCATCTGCAAAGCTCTCTGGAAACCCTGTTACCACATGCTGATCTGAGCAAAGTTCCTCTGGCATTGCCTGTATCCTCACCTCATGTTGAACATACACAGTCATCATCTGTATCATCTCTTCATTATCTAGATGGGTGGTTAGGTGGACCACAGTCGCCACCCAGTTGACATCTTACTCGACATTGTTGAATATAAGTTGAAGAACACCTTTCAAAAATTGCTCACTGAGGTAGCACGCAGTTTACAGATAGCAAGGGAATGATCTGTAAATGGATCATTATCACCTTTTAAAATGGGTGCAGTGAGGTTGGTAGCAATTTATTGGTGAGCATTGGACACATATTCAACATGTACTCATGCACTGCCAGCTATCGGACATTTGCTTTGGGCACTGTACACTGAATGCTGAGCTATTGACTAAAGTGAAGGGATTCGAGAACTTACACGGACATTTGCAGGTGTGATTCTAGAACATTCTATGCTAGTGAAGCTCATTAAGTATGCATGGTGCAAACACTATTTAATAGCTGTGTGCACTGAGTGACTTATACTGTTAGGTATACTTGTCTGAATCTACATACCCATAAGGTAAGCTTTCATAAGGTCAGCTGCTTGTGTTTCTTCATTAACAAATTGAGTCTATCATTCTTCAGGGGCAGTCAATTGTCCTGTGTAACATGTTATGTCATAGAATACACAGATTACAATTTGAAGTTATGAGTACTTGAACACATAGTGAGAGAAATGGTACAGATTGGCCTTCTCCCTATGCAGGTGTATGGGCACATTTCCAGCATTCCTTTAGGCAACTGCAGATATGGACAGACTCTGACCATATCAATTGGGAATGCAGTTTTACCTGTTATTCCATAGTACTATTTGTGGATAACGACTGTTACAGAAGTGTCTACAAAGCTTATGTATGTAGATATTGAGTGTTGCTGAAGTATTATATTGGATGATCCTATGCCATTCAGCCTTCATCCCTCAGCATGTGGTTACTTTGAGACATCACTTTTAAGATGTGGATATACATTTATTCCTAATGTGCTGGTGTGTTTTCCACACATTGCTCACTTTTTGGGACGCATGTTACTCATATATAAATATATATATATATATATATATATATATATATATATATATATATATACATATATATATATATATATATACATATATATATATACATATATATATATATATATATATATATATATATATATATATATGTGTGTGTGTGTGTGTGTGTGTGTGTGTGTGTGTGACTTACTATACTGATGTCTGTTTCATATGCTCAATGTATGTAGGTGACATAGTAGAGATACAGAATACTGCAGGTGAATGTAGGTTTGGAATCACCCACCAACAGTGTTGCTGAAGTGATGATGCAGTTGTAATGTGGACTGTAAAATACTGAGAACAGTCCGACAGACTTGGGTTCAAACCCCAGCTCTGGGTATATGACATACCCTATGGTGGATACTGGTGAGTGTGCGTAGCACATTACATGCATATTTTGTTTTAACTACATATGCTGCACATGTTAGTTGTCATGTGTGTTTATCATGGGTATCAGTAACAGACAGCTGTACACATCTTACACTGGCATGTTGTCTCCTGCACTGCAGCAGAACAGATATCAAAAGCAGTTATGCATATCACATTGCTGACAAGGATCTGGGAATAGGTGTACTACATGTATACATCCTGATATGTACGTCCTTTGCTTTGGCAGATGTCTGGTGGAAGCAGGCATGAAAATTACATTTCTCTCTTGGTTTAATTTCTCCAAGTCTTTCGGGTTTCTAATGCTATGATAGGAAAGGACCCCAGTCCTTAGTCAGGGTATGATTAAACCTCATAAAATTTGTACCGTTTCATCTTTGATGTTAGCCAGCACCACAATGTGCCCAGAATTGCCTTCTTCAGTAATTCGTACAGAGTTACATGTATTGGTAGCATATCTATGTACGACTGTAAATTCTTTTTATTCAACCCATTGCTCCTTCTACTACTGGAACTGTCTGAATACCTTTCTTCTACAGTGCTCTTGTTTCTACCTGAAAATCTTGATATTTTAAGACATGTCTCTCTGTACTTGAGGCACTGTATTTGCTAGTTGCAGTAATTTCAGTGATGAGTGCTACTTTTGTCAGTTTTTCATGTATACCTATATCTGTTTTTCTCAAGCCTATGTTTTGGACTGTTGGTAATGGGGGATCCCATGGTGATATACATGTCATCATTCTCTATAATACTTTTTGTGACTCATGCTTCCAATCCTTCTCAATTACTTCTATATTGTAATGTTTGTAGAATCACTAATGGATTAAACTTGCCACATTATTATGCCTTTCATTATATGGACCTTTTGCCAGGAGATTATAACATCCAGCAACAAGATGTGTGACTGTTTCCAGTTCTTTTTTACAGAACCTGCATTTGTCTGTTTTCCCTCCTTTTTCAATGGATTTTGTCTACCAATGTGTATGTAGTTCACTATCCTGGGCCACTATTATTAGCTTTTCATATTTTGGTTTTAATTCATCTCTCGTTAACCATTATTTCATCAAATTTTGGTTAACACAAGATCATTCCAGGAGATCTATGTACTTGCCATTATATTTATGGCTTTGCCACATTTCTGTCCTTCTCAAATGATCCTTCTCCTTACATTCTTTCTTTTGTTTTTGTTTTTTTAACACATTCTGTTGCTGTCTGATTTTTGTCTACTTCTGGTTTGATTTCCATACCCACTTGACACTGAAATGTTTCTGCTATACTAAGCAAAGATGTCATCTTAGACTTCTTCTCCTCATGTTTTAAAACTTTCACTATGTTTGAATTTGATGAGGTCAGCAGATCTGTATGCAGTCCCACTATTGCAGATTGATACATGTAATCAGTTTTGAGGAGATCCATACCTCTTTCAAAACAAGGAATATATAAACTTGGTGTATGTTGATTTTTATAAATTATTTGATAAGCATTAAGCATTTTTCTTGTTTTCATGTCCAATAGAACAGATAATTTTGGGGCCAGTCAATCACCTCAAAAGTGTCAGTTAAAACAGGAAGAGCAAATTGATTTGTAGGTTTGACTTTATTCCTAGACGTCAAGGCAGTTTTCAATATCAGCTTTAGTCTTGTAAAGTATTCCTTACTGAGTTTTATTCACAGTTATTCACGTTTGCTGATCATTCATTAGTTCCCAAATGTTTATAAACTCCCTCCTGATCAAGTTCCCTTATAGCATATTCCTGTCCCAGACTGATATTTTCTTGGTGTTGCAGCTTTCCTACTTTAAATGTTGCACTTGCACAGATATAGCATCTGAGAAAGTTTTAACCACTTGCAGTTGTGCTTTCAACTCTTCAGATGATGATGTTTTCATTCATCAAGAAAAAGTAAATGAGAAGTCTTTAAACAAGGTTTTCTGGGAGCCAAATTGTAACCATGATCTAATCTATTACATAAACAGCTTAATGGGCTAAGAGCAAGGAAAAAAGCAGCAATAGCAAAGACTCATTGGGGAATATCCCCCTCTGAATTTTTATCTCTAGGATAATAATTTGCCCTTTTTCATGGCTTAGCTGCAAAATGATTTTCCACTGTTTCATGGTTGCTCTAATGTAATTGATCAATGTAGGGTATATGTTATACATGTAACACCACAAAGCAAAAACAGCAAACCCAAATGATGTATAACACAAAACTCCACAAAATAACATCTACAGAAAGCACTCCGGTCAAGGAAATATTTATTTAGCGCTTTCGTCCACAGACTTCATCAATATTCTGATGAAGTCTGTGGACGAAAGCGCTAAATAAATATTTCCTTGACCGGAGTGCTTTCTGTAGATGTTATTTTGTGTATCTTATACATCTGTAAGCATTCCTTTATCCATGAATGCGGGACACTGTCAAATGCTTTTTTGTAATCTATCTATGCCATACTTAGATTCTTGCCCTTTTTACAAATTTCTATTATGGATTTATTTAGTGACAAATAATCCTTTGTTCCATATGACTTTGTTTTGTTACTCCTGTGTTATATTGCCGTTATTGTTTTTTTTTTTAATTATAAACTCTGTCAGCATCAGTTTCAGTATATAGCTTGTATACTAGGCTTCTTGCATAATAGCAGTCTTCTTGGCTTGTTACCACCGGAAGGGAAGTTATTGATCTATGGGTTTTAGGATGGCTTTCTTGTTTTTTCTTAAGGAAGAACATCATTTTTCTGCTGCTGATCAGGTTTTTGTCCACTGAGAATGCACATTTAAGTAATGCTTACTCAGGGTCAAAGTGCAAAGATATTAAGAATTATAGCTAAAGTTAGGTGCTGCATATAGTACCATTTTTTTTTACAGTTAAGAGCTTTTCTTAATTTTATTTTAGTTTCTTTGCCTGTTACTACATCCTATTTCATATATTTTGCATTGGAACACCTTACTTTTTCTTTTTTATTTTTTTCTATCCATTCAGTATCTTTATGTTTCACAGGGCCTCCATAAATATTTCTTTTTTGGTGCTGTTTGTATTCATTTTGGTTTCCATGTTCTCTATAAAACATTTTGGGCCATCAATGAATTGCTTATTTTGTACATTTCCTTTATGTTTATATGTACATCTTCTAAGTTTGCCTGCCTGTGTTGATATTTTAGTTTATTATTTTCAATAATGTACAATGCATCCTGGTCTGCTTTGATAGATTGCATTGCTTTTACCAAATCTATCTTCCTAAGTATTTTTGATTACCTTTTCCCTCTTACATGCTCTTCTAATAATGATACTTCATGTCTTAATTGTGTTACAGTTTTATCTATTTGATGCTTCTGTGCTGCCATTTTTTTTCTTCCTTTCCTTTCCCTTATTGATCTGTGTTTTTGTAGTAAGACATTGTCTGTTATTAATTTGGCTGCACAATAATATATCCTATTTATTTCTGTTATATCACAAGAATTTCTCTTAGTAGTCCTAATTACTGCAGTCATCTGTTTTACCAAACTTCTAACATTTAGGGTCTTACTTTCTGTAAACTATTTCCTTCATTAATCTTAATAAGACTATCCATCTCTACTAAATCAAGAAGCTCTTCCCTTTGATAATTTTCTTCTAGATTGAGAACATCTTTGCTGTCCATTTCCTCCAAGTTTTCTACAGAAACTTCTGGAACATCTTTCTGTAGCATATTCTCTTCAGATACTCTATGCTTCATCTGCTGCTACTTTATATGGGAACTCATTGGGCCATCACTTTGCAACAATTTCTCCATTGGAGTTGTCACTGATTCCTACTCCTTCCATTGTTGTGCAACTTGAACTGAACTTTTGTACCAGTCGCCTACAAAAGGCTCCAGAGCATCACCGTGTGGCAATTCTTTACATGCTTCCCACTACACCTGTTTCTCCTTATTCTGGGTACTCAGTGTTTACATCATACTGTGGCATTAACTATGATGGATTTTCTACACTACTCCTTCACTTTACAAATAATCCATAACTTCAGTGTCTATTTATTCAATTTCTTCCTTACTAATCCTCTGTTCTATATTCCCTTTGTTTTCTTATGTTTTGTATTGTACAATTTCCAATATCCAGGTGCTTTTGCCTGTATTTCTCTTCACATATCTTTGGTGCTGCTTTTCTGTATTGATTAGTTTGTCTTTCTCCTTTGTGTACATTTTGCACCATACCATATATCTTTTCCATTCCAATGTCCAGACTTCAGATCCCTCATGCTTCACTTGCTGCTCCTTACTCTGAGGACTCATTGTTCCATCATGCTGTGACATTACTTCTGCTGGATTTTCTACACTAAATCCTTCACTTGTCAGACAATCTATGGCTTCAGTTTCTGTTTGTTTAACTTCTACCTTACTAATCTTCTGTTGTACATTTCCTCTTTGCTTTCTTATTTTTGTACTGTAAAATGTTCCATACCTGAATGTGTTTACCTGTATTTCTCAATAGCTTTGGAGCTGTTTTTTTTTTTTTTGTATTGATTAGTTTGGCTTTTTCCTTTGTGTAAATTTTGCATCATATCAGATCCATTTTTCTTCCCTTGCCCATGTTTCTTTTTTATACCTTCCAAAAATCTCTGGGTTTTCTTCTTTATACTTTCACACTTCCACTGTTACTTCTTTTTCCAGGTAGTCCATAGTTTCTTCATCTGTGTAATGTTTTTCATGGATCTGTTTTATTAATCAATGCAAATTTTCATTTGAAGCTTTTGACAGTTTTTCTTGGGGATGTATTATTTTCTTTCCTCTAATTTGTCTATTAATCTTTCTGAATATCTTCTATCTGGAAAGTCTAGGCTTCTTGCTTAATAATAACTGTACATAATTTATTTCTTATCTTCAATACTCCAGTTTATCATTTTTATGGCTCTTTTTAAGCCTGTTGTTTTTTGTGACTTTTATGGACCACTACTTCCTTCTACAAAAGGGTCGATTATACTCTCCCTAAGCCTGGCCTAACCCCATTGTAGGAATGTTTCTGAGTCTTGAGGATTCTACACTTACATTTTTCCAGTCCTGCCACAATACTTACACCAGGATAAAACCTGGAACCCCAGCAAACCCTGGAATATTCAGGAACTACTCTAAGGCTAACTTCCAGCTATTAAGTGATAACCTAAGAAAATGTTAAGTGCCCATAAACCCTGAGAACACTGCTGCCTATGCAGAACTGTTCACAGAAACCCTATACAAGCATGTTAATAGCTGCATAGAGGCAGTTGTACCCACCAGGAAGAAGTACAGAACTAACTCAAAAAACAAACCACCCTGGTGGAATCACAATATATATAGGGTGTATAACAGAAGGAAGAAAATCATAGCAAAAAGTAGGAGGTGCAGCTCCCAGCAGGATAAAAGCACCCTCATCAATCTAAGCAAATAACTTGGAGGTAAAATAATGCCAGCCAACGCCAAATTTAAGATAAATTTGGTCTCCCAGGCCAAGGACAACCACAATGCATTTTTTAGCTGATTGTAAATGGAGCCACCTATACTAAGCCAAAAGATAAAGCAAAGCTACTGGCTGACAAATTCAGCTCCACCTTTACCACTCGACCTTCCCTCAGGAAATACCATCAGATACAACTCCCTCTGCTATCACTAGGAATAGGTCCTTAATGCTATCTCTGATGCCAAGACTACTGCACCAATGGGCCCAGACAGTATCCCAGGATGCCTTATAAATAGCATGAAACATTACCTAGCAGGCCCTCTGAAACTGCTATTTAACTGTAGCCTCCAAACAGGCTTGTTGCCTCATGAATGGAGAACAGTGACAGTCATCCCTCTACACAAAAGTTGGCCATCTCCAGACCTGGGAAGCTACAGATCCATAATCTCTTATGCAAAGCCATTGAAAGAATAATCATGGAAATGTGCAATAATAACATAGTAAACCTCCAGACACTGGACCCAACCCAATTTGGTTTCTTCAAGGGCATGTCATTCCTACTCAACCTGGTGGACTTCTTTTTTCTCAAGAGATTAGGTACAAACCCTTACATCACCCAGTGGATACCCAAATGGCTCACATATAGGATAGGACTCAAGAAGTTAGAATCAGGGAGGTAACCTCTATAAAGAGGCCAGTCACAAGTGCAGTCCTTCAGCACCTGGTCCTGGGACTGCTTCTTTTTGGCATTTACTTCTCTGAAATCAAGGCCAATGTCAATGGCCTCTGGCTGACTAAATTTATACATTACTTCAAATTAGGAGCTGTCATTGAATCCCACACCATCCCAAATGTTCTCCAGGAAGGAATGACACAGACAAGCAACTGGTGTCAGAGCCATGGATTGAAACTAAATGCCAAGAAATGCATAGTAGTATCCTTTGGGAAGTCATCCACCCCTGGCAACTGTCATATTGACAACACACATGTAAAGAGTTGACCCAGTAGTCAGGGACTTGAGGGCACTAGCCTTTGACCATCATGTGTCTACAGTAGTGAGAAAATTATACTATGCTGAACAACTTATAAACAAAGGTATGGCATCTAGGTCTGAGGAAGTCATTGTTCCACTGTATTCAGAATTCATCAGACCCATCCTTGAGTACAATGTTCCCTTTGGTATATACCTAATCAGGCATATCCAACACTTGGAACATCCACAGAGGTTCCTCACTAAAAGAATACAGGTCATAAGTAACATGTCCTATGCAGACTGCCTCAAGGCCCTATCCCTATATTCTTCTCCTACAGGCTGATCAGGGGAGATCTATGCCTGGCATACAAGGCACTGTCAGATCCCACTCTGGTGGACCTCCTGCATATTCACAAAACAAACAGTACCAGAATTACCCATTTTAAAGACTTAAACCTTGCCTGTGATATAAGTAGAACCTGCTGGAGAGACAGGTATGTATCCCAGAGACTACCCAGCTGCCTTTTTTTATTTTTTTATCCTACCACTCTTCATGATATAAGCTATATAAAAATACAGTATGTCAGTGTCATCTTGGTGACATTTTGTGAAAACAGGGTCCACCATGTGAAGGTACTCACCAGCACTTGAGGATAAATTCAGTTCCATTAATACCAGTCTCTTTTCTTGCTGATTTCACCATCTCTCCATTTGAACCAGAGAATGAAATTATTCTAGAGGCTCTGTGACAACATGGCAGGAATCTGCAAAGATGGATGGGCAGCACTTTTTGGGGACACAGGTTTTGAGGGATGTCACCGCATAGTAAATGCTGTGGGTGGTCACAACCAATCACAGGAGATCTATGATTGCCATTGCTCTGACATGATCCTCCATGCAGCCAACAGACTCTACCTTTTATGAGAGGGAGAGAAATGCCACTGGTAATGGGCCACCTGCAGCTCCCCCACCTAAAAGAACCCTATTCCTGATCTCACTATACTAACTGCCAGGTCCATTGTATTCCTGGGGGAGGAATAGAGGCTGGTGTCCCAAGAAGTCACGGTATGTATAGTGTTCACATACAGGACAGCACATTATGTGTGAGTTTCACGGATATACATTCACATGTCTTCTCTGTTCATATTCATTTGACAGCAACAATGTAGCAGCCAGTATGGTATTGCAGTTTAGCTTTCAGGAGACCAAGTAAGACTGCCTGTGTATCCTGTTTATTAACCACAGCTTGGGTGCTACTTTGAGCAGTCTGTGTGCTGATGTTCTGTTCACCTTCATAGGGCCTTCTTATATCCTCAGAGGACATTAGCCTTCAGTTATGTGTCAGTGTACTCAGACATGTTTGTATATGTCTATTGCCCTACACTGCATGGTGTTAGAGTATTTACTACTTACTTATTGTGTTCCACTTTACCCTACAGCTACTGCACAATGCCATTAGGGTGGTGGCCCTCTTGGACAATGACAGACCCAGTAAGACTGTATCTACATGTTATACATCTTCTATGATGTCTTCTGTGGAGTGCTGAGAAGATGCAGAGGTCTAGGGAGTGTTTAGTAATGCTGTGAGAATGTTGCGTGAGATTAGAAGGTGTTGAAATCCAGCACTGTATACAGCATTTGTCCAATTATGCTGATGATTACAAACTGATACTAGCCTATAATATAGTAAGACATCCTGACTAAACCCCATCCCTAAACAAACTCTTAACCCACTATACAACAAATCGCCCCCTCCGCTCCTCAGAAAAATCTCTCCTCTGTATCTCTAAAGCCAATAACTCTGCAGGAAAAGCTCTTTTCTCTCACAACATTGCCAAAAACTGGAACATCCTCCCCACTTCTGTAACCACAGCTCCCTCAACTGTACAGTTCAAAAATTCTCTCAAGTCACACCTACTAAAATCTTGGTTATGCCCATGCATCACATAAGACACTGTCCTGTAACTGCAAAACAGAATTGTAGATGCAGTTCCCCGATGCTATACTATGAAACTCAGTAACTCCCACTGCAGCAATGTTTAATACAGTCAGAATTTTCTGCTTCAAACTCAGTAACTCCCACTGCAGCAAAGATTAATGCAGTCTCCAATTGTTCTGCTACAAACTCAGTAACTCCCACTGCAGGAAGGATTAATGCAGTCTCCTATTGTTCTGCTACAAACTCAGTAACTCCCACTGCAGGAAGGATTAATGCAGTCTCCTATTGTTCTGCTACAAACTCAGTAACTCCCACTGCAGGAAGGATTAATGCAGTCTCCTATTGTTCTGCTACAAACTCAGTAACTCCCACTGCAGGAAGGATTAATGCAGTCTCCTATTGTTCTGCTACAAACTCAGTAACTCCCACTGCAGGAAGGATTAATGCAGTCTCCTATTGTTCTGCTACAAACTCAGTAACTCACTGCAGGAAGGATTAATGCAGTCTCCTATTGTTCTGCTACAAACTCAGTAACTCCCACTGCAGGAAGGATTAATGCAGTCTCCTATTGTTCTGCTACAAACTCAGTAACTCCCACTGCAGGAAGGATTAATGCAGTCTCCTATTGTTCTGCTACAAACTCAGTAACTCCCACTGCAGGAAGGATTAATGCAGTCTCCTATTGTTCTGCTACAAACTCAGTAACTCCCACTGCAGGAAGGATTAATGCAGTCTCCTATTGTTCTGCTACAAACTCAGTAACTCCCACTGCAGGAAGGATTAATGCAGTCTCCTATTGTTCTGCTACAAACTCAGTAACTCCCACTGCAGGAAGGATTAATGCAGTCTCCTATTGTTCTGCTACAAACTCAGTAACTCCCACTGCAGGAAGGATTAATGCAGTCTCCTATTGTTCTGCTACAAACTCAGTAACTCCCACTGCAGGAAGGATTAATGCAGTCTCCTATTGTTCTGCTACAAACTCAGTAACTCCCACTGCAGGAAGGATTAATGCAGTCTCCTATTGTTCTGCTACAAACTCAGTAACTCCCACTGCAGGAAGGATTAATGCAGTGTCCCACTGATCTTCTACAAACTCAGGAACTCTCACTATAAAATGTAATCCCCTTTCGGACTAACTCTTAATTCCTGTCTTCCTACTACTATAATCATCTTTAACAACTATCTGCTTGTTTTTCTATTATACTCACAGAACCCTGTTTATCATAACTGGAAGCTGATTTAAAAACAAGTGCATTCTAAATGTGTTTGTTGAGCTGTATTGCAAAATAAGGTGTGCATAAATATGCTTATTATGTTTATTACTAATCTTAAATAATGTAAAACATTACCTACAGTATACGTTTATTGCTTCTGTATAAGAATTTTGAGCTTTTCTCTCCGGGCCTCCGCTGTAAATGGACTCACGTCCAGTCGGACTATCCCGGTTAGCAAATGTAACATAAAATAAAATAAAAATAAAATAAAATAAACTATAAGCAGTCATAAAATCTCCCCAAGACACTAGCTTCCTCCAGGAAAGGCTAACACAGACACATAACTGGTGCTAGATTCATGGTTTAAAACTCAATTTCAAGAAATGCATAATAGTACCCTTTGGAAAGTCTGCTAACCCAAGAAACTATACACTCATAATAGTAAATACAGTAATCAGGGATTTGGGGGCATATATAGACAACAACCTGGCTTTCAACCAAATGTTTCTAAGGTAGTAAGGACATCATTTTATGTTGCTCAACTTATAATAAACAAGGGTATGGTATCCAGGTTCAAGGAATCCATTGTTCCATTGTATTTGGCCGTCATTAGACCCATTGTTGAGTACAAATCCCCCTTTAGTATATACCTTACCAGATACATACAACAACTGGAATGTCCACAGAGGTTTCTCAGAGAAACAATACACAGTGTAAACAGCTTGTCCTATAAGGATTGCCTCAAAATCCTATTTCTATACTCTGTCTCCTACAAATTGCTGAGGGGCGATTGATGCCTGGTATACAAGGCATCCTTGGATTCCATTCTGATGGAACTTTTGAATATACAACAAACAAATCACATCAGAATTACTAGGTCCAGAGACTTAAACCTTGCCTGCAACATAAATAGAACTCATTGTAGGGACAGATATGTGTTTCAGTAATTATGCTTTCTCTGAATCAGGTATCCCATTCAGGTAAAGCAGAGCTCTTCCTTAACCATATTCAAGTGTAAACTGGACAAGTGGATGGGAAATCGGGAACTTACCTTGGTCTGGCACCTATGTCTCTAATGGACAGAGATGGCCTGTAAATTCTTGATCAACTATATTCTAACTTACAAATAACCATTAAAATATATCCCTAAAAATAACCTTTAGGTCACAAAAAAGCTTGCTGGATACATTTGGGAAGCTTGGATAGGCTAGTAAGGACCTTTATGGTTGTTAGCCTAATATATACCTAAGAACCTATGAACCTCTACTGAGGTTCCATTAGGTGTCATTGTGAGCACTCTGTGTACTGATGTTCTACCCACCCTCACAATGCCTTCTCACAGTAGCACACAATATTAGACTTCAGGTATGTGTCACTGTACTCAGATAAGGCTGTGTGTATCAGAGTGCTTACTACATACTTGTATATGTTTCCCCACAGCTACTGCAGAAGTTAACCTTATTGAATGATGACAAACCTGGTAAGACTGTCTCAACATATATTCTACTGAGGTTCCACCTGGTGTCAATGTGAGCACTCTGTGTACTGATGTCTCTTCACCTTCTCTGGGCCTTTTCAGAGCAAGGCACACCATCAACCATCAGGTATGTGTCTCTTTACTATGGGTGTTTTGTCTGTATTAGCTTACCTGCACCCATATGATGTCTAAATGCCTCCTACTGACTTTTTGTTATATGTATGTTTCTACTCTATAGCAGCATTGCAATTCTCTCAACAAGGGTAGGCGTCGGAAGAGAGCATGTCAGGTATGACTGGATGTATGTGTGGTTTTACCCTGCCACTGTCATCTGTTTGTTCATTGACTAATAAGGAATTTCACTGTTCTCTAGGGGCATTGCACCACCCATGGCCATGCCACCCAGGTTAGTCGATATCTCCATTCCTGTTCTGTATAGTTAGTGATTTGTTATACTTTTTCACTTAGACTCTCCCTCATTAACCCCTTTTCAATGTGTTGGACATGCTTTATATCTGTATTTGCAGCACGTTCACTTCCGCATCCTCCACAAGTCCTTTTATTGTTCATTTAGACAATATGGTCAATAACACACAGGATAGTGCATTGGGGTCCATGTTGTCATTTCATGGAAGGATCAGTCCTGTGGCTCAGGGTATAGCCTCCTATATGGGGGATAGTTTGGGCAGCCAGTCTGATGATATTGGGGTATCAGCAGTTATAATGATGACCTTGAGCTGCTGTCTCTGGTTGAGTCTGGGAGTGGTGGTGACTCTGCCATGCAACAGAGTGATAATGGCCATAGGACTGCACATGGGAATGTGGCTGATATGTGTGGCTGTGTGTGTAGGATGACATATGTCTGATCTTACAGATGCATGAATATTCCCAGCAACATCATGACAATGATGTACATGCACTTACTTATGCCACTGACCATACAGCCCACCAGTTATGTGCGTTATACAAGGGTGAGAAGTGCAGGCATTAGGATGTCATGTCAGCAATGGCTGCACAGCATGATTGCATGGTATCTGTTACACAATATGCTGAAAGCCTTGTTACAACAGTGTTACAGTAGAAACTGGGTGTTACTTGCCCTGACAGTCATGAGCAGATTACCTCCAGTGTGGACAGTCAGACCCTCTCTCACCAGACTCAGAAGTGGCCCTCATCTGACAATGTCTGTGCTGCAGTGTGCACACACATCTGCTGTTGGTTTCCATGTTCAGAAGCCAGCAGTCACATCCTGACATACAATTGACACAAACACTTATACCCAAACTGCAGTCACATCCTGCCATATAACTGACACAAACACTTATACCCAAACTGCAGTCACATCCTGACATAAAACTGAAAGAAATACTTATACCCACACTGTATGCTTACATGAAAATGTCACCACATTCAACTCATCAGTACAGCACCATGGGCATTGGGATTCCACACATGGCAGGGGCAGCCAGGGCCATGGTGTGAGTTGTCAGCATGGGTGCTCTTGACTACATTAGTGTAGCACTGATAGTTACCCCATTGTGTTTCCTGTTGTCTTAGCCCAATCTGTGGCAATGAAGACTGCTGTGCTGACCATTACCTACTTTACCTGTTAGTGATACATGACATATCTAATGCCAAAGGGTTTTTGTTGGGGTTTAGATGACATGATAGACTGTTGTATCATGGTGTACATATATGTTCTTGTTCTATCTTTTGTATTATATTGACAGCTGTAATGATGTACTTATAGATACTTCTATTTGACCTGCTATTCCTAGTTGACATACTTCAGCTATATATTCATCATTATATATCCTCACAGCTAAAGCACAGAGTTTGTACATTCAACATTCCATTGCTGTCTGCCGTTACTGCATGCACAGGTATACTTCGGATGACATAGTAGTATTGCACGTGGCACTTCAGTTTGGTACTGCCACTGCACTGCCTACCCCTCAACACATGTACCTGCATTTTCCCTTTTCACCATTGTTATATTTCTCATGTAATGAAATGGTCATGTGTGCCTTTCCATATGTATCTGCTTACACACATACTTCTGTACATATGGCAACTTTCCAAATACACTGCTGAGTGTCCCATGGCTGATATACCATACTTGTCTTTGATACTTTGTTGCATTGCACATACTTGTGCACCTGAATAACTCATGTTCTTGCACCCACCTGGACATTATACTACTGCCTTAGGTGTTACAGGCTGAGATAGTCATGTCCTGTACTATCTGTAAAGCAACTCACACCACTTGTCATGTATGTGGTTTTGTTGGTGCACCTTATCCTGGTGTTAGCATTGCAGCTGCTGTATGCTGTATAGCCTTGTGTCCTATGTTGCACATTCCTATGACTTGTCTAATACATCTCAATGTGAACATACAGCCCCCTACATTTAGGTTCCTTTGGTTATGGTACATCCACTCAATGCATGATCCAACAGGTATTGCCATACCCACATTTATGCTGCTACTTACACACATTCATTGTAAATATGATGATAGCATCCCTGGCCATTGACACTTGCTATTGGGTGCACCTCAGATCTGCAAAACAGATACAAGTATACTCAGACTCAGACACACTTTTGTTTCTACTGAGAAAAGGTTATCCCATAGACAGTGTGAGGACATATGGGGTGCACACATCCTGCACACAGTCTGCACCAACTCTCTATGTAACCTGTTTCTTTTAATGATTTCCTAGTCAGTAATCTGGATTACCTGTATCCTGGCTTGGTGCTGGCACTTATCTGGTATGCATTTGCAGGTCACCCACTACTATAGCTTGTAGACCCAATGTGCTATAGTGCATTTACTGCAGTGCACATTTTTAATTAAAAGTGTTCCGCAGAGTTCAGAGAAATGTGGAATAATTTGTCTAAATTTACTAAGTGAAATTGACAGCACTTATGCCTTCCTCCAAGAGCACTTGTAAAATTGTTGATGTGCTACTCTGTTGCATGTTATTGCTGTTGGGTGCACCTGTTATGTTTCAGAATCCCACGTGCATGTGTGGAGTCTGCTGAATAAATGATTACTTGTGCTTGACATTACATCTGTTCTGGAATCACATCTGCCACTTCTCTGCTATTATCTTCCTTTAGCACACTGCCCTGTGTACAATGTTCTTTTGAAATTTGGTCTATGATGAATTTGTACAAAAATAGAATATAGCCCACACAACCAGGAATGAAAAAGAAAATACCGTTGATAAAACGGTTTGATTTGCTTAGTATTCATTTATTTAGTATCGTTCATACTAATGTAAAGACCTCTGCTTTATTCATCCTAGTCCTGACATCTACATCTCCCACATTTGTAGCTGGGTACCTTTTTTCAGGTCACTTCCCTGCAGTAACTCCCCATCAGCCCAATTGGCCTTCATGTGAGTGCACTATTCCCAGTGTCCTCTCTGAATCACTGATTTTATCTTTTTGTGAAATAATGTTTTATAGTCATCAGGATGCTCAGCATTTATGTCAGGACATGAACAGAAATAGATGGGACTTCCAGGGACATTAAGGGGTTGGAATTAAGGTTTAGCTTGGGTTAAGTAAGCAGATACAAATCCATAACACGTTTTCTCTTTTTTTCATCTTCTTAAACATATAATGATCCAAAGCATCGAGGTATGACTCATCCTCCTTAGCTGTACTCACTCTCCTCTTAGTAGCAGTGCTAATAAAAATCGCCATAATTATGACTGCTCTAAAGGTTTAGACACACACACACAGACACACACTCTCTCTCTCTTTCACACTCACAGACACACACATACTCTGACACTGACAGATGCATGCTCACCCACAAAAACACACACACACACACACACACACACACACACACACACACACACACACACACACACACACACATACACTTGTATGCAGGTTTACTCGCACCTCATAAGCACACATACACATATATACACAACACATACGTGCAAGCAGCACACATGAATGTCAACACCCATTCCCAGACATACAATACAGTGATGAGCGTTACTAAAGCAGTCACACTGTCAAATGACCTGAACTTGTTTCTGGACACAGGTTACTGGCATCACAGGAAGAAATCCCACTTCTCTTAGTCTTGTTCATTCTCATTCATGATTATGTTCATTTAACCAGTCTGAGCTAGGTGATGACAGAACCTCAGAAGTTTAGACAAGTAAGCTGAACCCAGTTACAGAAATATAGCAGAGACATGTACATGATGCAGAGAATTATGGAGTATGAAAACAGTTAACAGCCTGATTTTGTTACAGAATTTCCAAGACACAAAATTCTTAACATTTATGAAGACACAGTATGTACAAAGGAAATGTTATACAATAATTTAGACATAAAAGAGAAATATACAAAAGGCATTACAACATGCAGGAAAGAATGAAGCAAGTTTTATAATGAACATAACGTAGAAAATTAGATAAGTGCCAATATATTCCAACACAGATTTATCTGAACTTGTTAAGCACTGGAGTATAGGCTGGTGTAGTGTTTGGCAGTATTTCTGATCAACAGAAAGAAAAAGAAACAAGAACCTTGTTGAAAAGTAACAGTATACCAGAGCCCATTTTGCTATTCTCTATGGGTCATAGCACATGAAAGACTATACCTGAATAGAAATAAAAAGTGTAAGGTAGCAAAGCAATGACTGGGACAGAGTAGAGGGTCAGTAAACTAGAAACAATAAAACAAGTAATATCTGTGGTATCCCCAAAGTCTCAAACAACCCATTAAACAAGTATAATGGGTCCAAAACAAAACAGTGTAAGAAACTTCTCTGTGTGGAAGATTTTCAATTCATTTATGTCTAGTTACATGTTGTTAATAAGATCAGATAATGATAGCAAAAGTAACAAACTTAAACTCGTCCTAAGTCAAAAAATAATAAAAAATATAATTTGAAACATACAGAATTACTAAGTATTCAAAAGTAATCCAAGCAGGGTAGACAGTCTTTTTCCAGTTGAAAATCCTTTATTAAGCACACAGACGATGCATTTATTTACTGAACTGAAATCCTTAGCAAAGCTTTTGAAAATATAAAACTTTAAAAATGTGTTAATTTTAAGAAAAAAATACATGCTGCCCAGTTAATGATGCATTCAAAGTAAAATAATACAACAGTGTGAGTGATTTTAACCCTGATTAAGCACATAATATAGTTAACTAGGAGCTGGATTCATGAACACCTACACTTCACGCTAAGTGTTTGTGCACTTAGCGTACACACTAGTGCTTTGTTCGGTACTCATTAAACAGCTCTGAACTTCACACCCACCCTCAAAAGAAGGGCAAACAGCAGAATATGCTAATTAAGTCATAAATAGCTGAACTACATGCTAATTAATCAACCTATCATGGCGAAGCTATTCAGAAGTGTATAAAGTGCTCGTGTGTACACTGCGCTCCCTTTTGCTCTCAATTCCAATACCTTTTGGACTACAGCCACGAAGACATTTAGAAAAACATGTTAGGAGTTACTGGTTCTATCATTAACCTGTATGTGCAAGGTTTTAGTACAAGGTGCTGCTGCTGCCATACCTCCGCCTAGAAGGAGTAGAGTGTTCAGACTTCATTTGACTTATCATGGACTGCATGATGCAGACATTGTAGTGATACAGGGTGAACAGGGAAACAATAGAGGAAATATGCAACCTCTGCCACCCTAACCTGAGGCTGTGGAGAAATCATGGAGAACCCATCTCAGCAGAAACCAAAGTATGCATAGCATTACATATACTAGCTACAGGTATTTTTCAGGGACCCAGAGGAAATATATTAGGGGTGTCACAGGCCTCAGCCTCTAGAATGCTACTTTACTTTCTAAATGCAATGCTACAACATGCAAGGGACCATATCTGGTTTCCACATATCCAAGAGGTGAGACAGTAATATGTAACAATTCTATACAATAGCACACTTTTCTGAGGTTCTGGGGGCCATATAATGTACACACACAGAAATAAAAGCTCCTGTTTTAGAACATTAAAAATGCAGCCCAGCATGCCACCTTGTCCCATGGAGGCTGTGTTCTTAGCCTTGGAGAGAACATTGATAATTTGCTATTTGGAGATGCAGGGAGGAGGAGATGATGAAGACGTGGTTTGTGGCATGCTTGCAATTACCCCAGGGTCAGTGTGTGTGTGTGTGATGCCATCCACAATTAGTTCAGCACACATCTGAGTCCTACCTTTTAGGTTGTGGACTTAGGTGAAGAAAGCCTAAAGGTTATCCTTGGCTATGGTTGCTAAATTTTTCTCATAGTTGCTCTTTGAAGATTTTACTTGTTATCTTATTTGCTTGTTTAGGCTGAGAAGAGTGTTCTTCCAGTTCTGGGATCTCATGTTTGTATTTTTAGACAGCAGCTTCTTTCACTTATTGTATAATTTATTAATACTCAACATCCACCATGTGTACACAGCTGTGGCTATACATTTGTTTAGATGTTTATGCAGGGCATCAGTATATCTTATCTCCACTTTCCTTCTCTCTCTCCTTATCAATTTTTCTATGTCACTTTCACTACCTTCCCACCCCTATCTCTCTCTCTCTCTCTCTATATATATATATATATATATATATATATATATATACATATATATGATAATTATTAATATTGCATACCTGGAGCTTCACCAGTAGAAACCCTTTGATATTCCTTCACCTCTGCACCTACATTAGCCACTGCTCTGGAACCCCTCAATGTGCAGTCTGGATCACTTTCATTGCACAGGAATGCCTCCATCTCATTCAGTGGTGGTTTGGTAGCAGAATCATCACCAGTAGCCTTTTGTTCAAGTGCTACTGCAGTGGCTCTGTTTTTGGCTTTGGTGATCATGTAACAGGCCCAGTGTCTGATGCCACCATAATCATGGCCATGGCCATACACAGCGCTGACACTATCAACCACCTGGCAACAGGTAGGTCACTAAAGTCTTCTTAACTTTGACTCTCTCTAATATGTGTTATCCATGTCAAATGAGGGACTGTACTATCACATCATTCTCAGCATCTGAGAATGGCAATTTACATTGCCAGATTTCTTGGGGATGACATCTTTGTATGTGATGAAAAATAAGACAAAATATATATGTGTGTGTGTGTGTGTGTGTGTGTGTGTGTGTGTGTGTGTGTGTGTGTGTGTGTGTGTATGTGTGTGTGTATGTGTGTGTCAGGAAATTAAGCAACAAAAGAGATATGAATATATGCAGGCATCATGAAGAGAAATTAAATGATAACGTTTTCTCCAACCAAATAAATAAATAAATAAATAAACAAATAAACAAATAAAAATAAAAAAATAAAAAGCAATGACAAAACTCTATAAGGATAACAAGAATGTGTAAACCCATAAGACATAGCAGCATTAACAAAAAATATGAATTAAAATACAAAAGGAAGTTAAACATGTTTACCATTTGCTATAACCTTCAGTTGATATCAGATTAACAAATTTTTGGGAGTACACTGTAGCCTTGCCATTGCTGCTACTCAGATAACATTTTTATAACATGTTCACATTCTCATAGAAACACGTCTATAAATGCAGGAAACATTGCCTGCGTTTAAATAAATAAATAAACAAATGCTATTCGTGCTATAGCAACACCAGTGGACAAATTGCAGACATCATCCAATGCTTATGTGAAATGTAAGCCATCATTAATGTTAAAAAAATAATTCTTAAAAAAAATCACATACCTTTACATAATCTGTATGAAAGCACCCAAACAATTGCAATTACAACAGTGAACAGCAGTATTGAGGTCTCTGGATACCGTCTTCGCTACTTAATTCAAATGCCTAAATAACATGATGAGCTTATATAGTGGATATTCATCCCTGTGATCACCGTGAATATGTAAATCAGGTGTCAACTCATTATCATTCTTGAATCACACAATCTGCACTAAGTGCTGGACAGGTAAATGTGGCATGAGGACCTACACAATGTCATTCACACACCCTAGTACTGCAATAATGGGCATTGAGAGGGAAACAACTAGATGTGAAAAACAATTTTATTCACACTTTTTCAGCTAGTTCTCACAAGGTAGAGCAGATCATTTCCAAACACTGGCCTATACTTGCTTTACATGATGAATTAAAGCAACTTGTTCCAGATTGTCCTCACTTTGTAATGAAAAGAGACATTAACCTAAAAGAATTGTTTGAAAGGAAAGGAGATTCTGGGTTTGAAACAGGTAAAATAAGATCAGATACCCACAAATGTGGTAGTTGCAAAAAATGTAGTGCTATGATTAACCATGACACAGTTTATATTCCCTCCAGGAAATTTAGATTCAATTCCATCAAACACTTTAATTGTGGAACTAAGGGAGTGGTTTACTTAGGACTATGTATGCACTGTCACAGTTGTTATGTGGGGAAAACGGAGAGACCTTTGAGGAGAAGGGTTTACGAACATATTTATGATGTCTCCAAAGGCAAGGAAAACGCCTTTTTTAAACATTCACAAGTTTGTAAAAAAATGGAGCTAAAGTTCATGGTTTTAGAGCAAGTAACACCTGATATAAGGGGTGGTAACTGGGAGGCCAGGCTAGAGTATTGAGAATTATACTGGCAGCTCAAGTTAGATGCAGGAAGGTCCCCCCGGTCTGAATGAAAATATAAACATTAGCAGCGTCCTAAAGTTAAGAATGGCCCGTTTATAAGATAAAATTAATTACTAACACTTTATTTGTTGTTTGAGACTTGTAATATGAATTTGATTATTTTTGACAGTCACCTTGTTTATGACTAACAAGTTTTTGGATGATCAAATTCACCTACGATTACTTTTAGAACTGGAGAGCAAAGATATTACAATGTTGGTCATGGAGATTGGGACAATGCACAGGCATTTTTTAGTTCTTAGCGTTCAGTCTTCAGTTTTTAGCTACATGCATTTTACTATGTCTTTTTAGATAAGCAGTTCCTTTTCTTTTCACCCAATATGGTGTGGTTTTAATTAAAGCAGAACGAGTGAGGAGGGTCATGTGATTGCTTGATTTAGTATTTAACATCTGTTAATTAAGCACAAAGCACTCTGTACTTTGAAGAAGGTCGGTATTGACTGAGCGAAAGTGCTTGTTTCACACTGCGTTCACTGGTTTTAAGTGGATTAAAGGCTTTATTTCAACAACAACTCTTGCTGTGTTTGCAAGTTCCGGGTCCTGTTACTGCTGGACATTTTTTGGATTCTTGGTTTTTGCCTTTTACTTACTTCGGGGCATTGAGAGGTATTGCTTACTAAGGGCATGCAATTGTGAATTATTAGTCTTAGTAGAGAAATAATTAAGTGTTTCACACTCCTGCCACTTCAATGCACACTTACTGAGGGAGTATAAGGGAGAATAGGCTTACCAAGAATGCAGGGATTACATTGACTGACTTAGGAGACAACATTCATAGCAGTTTTATTATTAAATGCAATAACTGTAGTATATGTAAATATCCCCTAATGTATCTATCATCCCTGCTAACTGTTAATTTATCATTTTCTAAACATTTGTCACATTAATTCCTCTTTGTTACACTGTTACCTTTGTGCCCCTCAAACATCCTTTCTCAGGATTTTATTTTTATGCACATATCACTAAGTGAACAGGATTACTTGTATAAATAAAAATATTTAAGTACTGCAGTTTGCACACTAATCTAATTGTACCAGAGTACAGCTTCCTCATTTAGCATCCCCTTCTTCTTAATTCTTTAATTTAAGTTGCCTTTGCCTTGTCTAATGTTGCCTGGGCATGCTTGCTTACTGGATTTGTGTTTATAAATAACCTGTTTGTATTTTGTGTTGGAGTCTTTGTGCACCTCCTTCTAGCTGCTAACACTTGTCCTGGCCCCAAATAGGCACTGCTGATTGTGTAGGCATGCTTAGTAGCTTGCATATTCAATGAACACTGCTTATTTGGCACCCACAGTCCAACTGAGGACCCTTAAAAGAAAACATGAAAAGTCATCAAAGAATGCCACTCATGTATGGCCCCATGGTGCAGAGAGACAAAGACTTGACTGCAACCCAGATAGACCATGTTTAGTTAGTGGCATCTGTGCTGAAGGGACCAGATGGGGAGGATTGTAGTGAGTGCCCACCACCAGCATGCCCATCCTGTGGTTAGAGAGGCAGCCTGGAGTGCTGCAAAAACAGTATGAAGAGCCTGATGAGATTTGCAGTGGAAGCTGCCAAACATGCATATCTGGGTATGACTTTTATTGTTTTTTACTCCATAAAGGCTTAGGTAGAGAGCAGACATCCCTTTACTGGTAATGTTTTGTTCATCCAGTAGACCTTTAAAACTCAGTTAAATAGTGAATAGCTATAGATTGATTGTTGAGCACTTCTTATCTGCTACACACAGGATGATGCGCATGCAAAAGGTTATGAATACACCTCACAAATTTAGCTATAGGGAGCCTGCAATACTGCCATGGGATGGTGGTATAAAGGATGCTTTCAGGAAGTTGTGTGATGCTGTACCAGTGTCCTTGATCTCATCCCCAGCCCCAGAGACAGCTGGGCTAGAACCTGGGAGCAGTTAAGGCAGGTCAAGAAGATCCAGTGAACAAGATGGGTGAATGCAGCAGCAGATGGTCAGCTGCAGTCAGCAGGAAGTTGATAAAAGATGACATTAATGATAATTTAACAAAATCCCTTGGTGTAAGGATCTTTGCTAAACTGCCTCATCCTTGCTACAGTTCATAAAACTCACTGTAATTTAAACAGCTGAATTCATGATCAGTGATTAAAGCTGCTTAAATGATTATACCATAAAGACAAGGATACTGCAGGGACAGATTGAAAGCTGATTAGTGCTTACAGTAAAGAGGTGATTATGCCTGCGATGCCCATGCAATGACCTAGTAATCAAGGAGCCTAGCCTCAGACCTCACCACTAGCACCAGTGAGGGGTGTCCACATTGCAAGGGATAACAAATACACACACAGTAAAGTACAATTTCCCTTAAGAGCACACAGAAATCGCAGTCAGTCTGGGGCTGGTTTCTCCCTTTCTCTCCAGATCCCCAATAAGACTCCCTACTGGCACAGCTATAGAGCAGAGTCCTTAGCGAGGGTTACAAACCAAGTTCTCTCAGCACTCCTTCTGTCCAACCAGTGCTTCATGTCCCTGGCCAAGTAGCTGACACACACACACACACACACACACACACACACACACACACACACACACACACACACACACACACACACACACACACACACACACACTTTGAGATATGATTCATATACAACTACACAGACACTCCTGGGGAAGGCTGGCACAGGTTCACTAGCTGTGCCCCTTCTGTCTCCTTGAGAATCAGGTGCCTCACTAGCTACCTGCCTCAGGCCTTTTAATGTAGAGTCTGAGAGCTGAGCCTGTCTCAACTCTCTCTTTGTAACCGTTCCCAGCTCCCCTTCCACAGGAGGTCTGGCATCCTCTAACAGCAGTGCCTCACTGTCAGCCTGAGTACTACTACTCACCTCTACCTTTGCAGTCACTCTGTCCAAGGGAACATCAGTACCCACAAGCAGCTGTGGCTCACCTTCAGTCTCACTGCTGCATTGTAGCTTCCTCCCTGAAGTAACCACCTCACCAGTCATGGCTACAAGTTTGCGGTCTGACTGGGTCTCCCCCAGGTTACCAGACACTCATGCTTGTCTGTAAGCCTGACTGTGTGTAACTACATAAACACATGGTACTGCCTCATCACAATCTTTCCCTATCAGGACATCTGCAGAATGGTAGTTTGGTACCCCTGTTATCTCAAGACAACCTAATATTGGCAGTTTGTCTTTCCCACTTACTGGCACCCTCACCTTTTGTTCCCCACCTTGCTTCCATGGACATCTATATGCCACATGGCTGCACTGATTGCATTCAAAACATTTAACCCTAGGTCTGGAACATGTATCTGGACTAGCAGCTTCCCCTACTAATGGCAGATTCTGTTGGAGCAGTCTGGGCTGCCCACCTGGGGTCCTTTAGACCCATTAGCAGTACTGGGGTCCCTTTCCTGTGCAGAGATGCCCTGCTTGCTAGGTATAGGTCTCCCTTCTTCCCCAACTCATCTGAAGTAGCGCATTGTCTATCAGCTAACCAGATCCTCATGTCCTCAGGCAAAGTGCTAAGGATTGTTCCCTCACCAAAAGGTCTATCAGCACTTCAAAAGCAGTGACCTGACATCCACTCACCCACCTATGAAAATAAGTGCTCAGTTCAGCAACATATTCACACATACTTTTATCTGCCTTGCGAATATGCTCATGAAATCTTTTCCTATAAGTTTCAGGTGTTAGCTTAAAAAAATTCTAACAGACAATTCATAACAGCAGTATAATCAAAAAAATTCATGATCAGAAAGTTTAGACAACACAGTTACAGCTTTACCATGGAGTAAGGGGGTCAGGAACCATATCCAGGGCCTTTGGTCAACATCATACTGTTTACATACCCTCTCAAACATATGAATGAAACTATCAAAATTATCCACCTCTGTAAACTGTGGAAGAAATTTACTGACGTTTTGTGCTTCTAGGGTCCAGTTACTCCCTTCCGCATTACCTTCATGACACTGGCGAAGAGTCAGCATCTCCTTTTTGTGTTGCCTCTGCCTCTTCCTCTCCTCAGCTTCCAGGCATAGCAGTTTCTCATTCTTCTCAGCCTGTAGACATCTCAGTCTCTTTACTGCTTTTGTTTACAAATGCCTGGCCTCCAACTCAAGTCTCTTTAGCTCCAGGTGGATTTTTAAGTCCTCTGCAGAAAGGTTGAGATGTCCATTCTCTGAGTGTTGTACATCTCCATGGCCAGTCTGATCATCCTCCTGATTACTGTTTTCTGATGCAGCTGTGACCAAAGCTGCAATCATGTCTGACTTAGTCAGGTTTCCATGCACCAGTCCCTTAGCCTGGCACAGCTCAGCCAACTGGCTCCTTGTCAGCTTGCCATACTCCTCTGCTGACATGCTTGCCTACTCTCCCTGACTAGCTAAGCTAACAAAAGAAATAAAACAATTGTGATCTGATTTCTGAATATTCACTGCATGGCTGATTTAGAGTACATAAACACCTTCAGTGATCACTGTAAACAAGCTATAGGAATTCACTATCCATACCACTGCAAGACAATTGCCAACCAATTAATATGTGGTGTAGGTATCCCATGAATGTCAACCAATTAATACATGACACCCGTGCACTGACCTAGTAATCAAGGAGCCTCAATCCTCATCACTAGCATCAGTGAGGGATGTCCACATTGGGGGGGATAACAAAAACACATACAGTAAAGTACAATTTCCTTAAGAGCACACAGAGATCACAGTCAGTCTGGGGCTGGTTTCTCCCTTTCTCTCCAGATCCCCAGTAAGGCTCCCCACTTTCACAGCTATAGAGTGGAGTCCTTAGCCAGGGATCCAAGCCAAGTCCTCTCTGCAGTCCCTCTGTCCAACCAGTGTTTCATGTCCCTGCCCATGTAGTTGACACACACACACACACACACACACACACACACACACACACACACACACACACACACACACACACACACACACACACTTTGAGATATGATTCATATACAACCACACAGACACTCCTGGGGAAGGCTGGAACAGGTTCACTAACTGTGCCCCTTCTGTCCAAGCTATAAGGTACCCTATTTTTCAGCTACCAATAAGGCCCATCCCAAAGGGTGTCCAATTTTACTGTGCAATATTATTATCCAATTAGTAAGCATGACCAGAACTTTTAAGGCTTATTGGAGTGGCTTTGTACAGTATCACTATATACATGCAATGTACTCTGGAGCTTTAATTATCTCTACATAAAAAGCCACAGCTGAAAGGTTTAAAAATATTTGATAATAAATAATAAAAACACAAGACAAATCTCCTCAATTCAACACAGTGTTAGTCAGGAGTTCATAGATCACAGGAAAATGCTTAAAATAATACTGTAGAATAGTCTGACATAAATATAGAAAACAGCTAGACTAACCTTACTATTTCCTATCTATTTCTAAGAGAGACACTAAAGTATAAGATCCTAATTACATACAGAGCAAAGCAAGTGCTAGGGAGTAGATGTTCTTCAGACAAAATCCAAAATGCTCTTTCTTTCTCTCTGAGATCTCTTAAATTTGTAATACATCACTGCTGACTCATTTTAGATTACATCACTCTTCTCTGGTTCTCAGGCTAACAGAAACTCAGAGTTTTAACATTTACTTGATCTTGCATATGGCCAGGAACCCACAATAATAAAAGATAATATACATGTAAAATCTAGCAATTAACTCTTGTCCTAAGAGAATAGAAATAATTCCTTCATCCAGACATTATGTCTCTGAGCTTTGAGATCAAACAGTCATAAAATGCTTTACTTTATCAGCTTTCTTCCAGCAGAGTACACTGTGGTTATATTTTTGAAGTTCAACATTTAACACAGTTTTCTTTATACTTGTGGAGCAGCCTGTGGATTTTATTAATATTTACAATGACATAGAATTATCTACAAAATTCTATCTAGCTGGGGTGGTAGCCCTTCCATTTTTCACAATGCCTATCAACAATTTGGGCTTGTCTCACCCTGAATTCAATATGGTTTTGTTAATGAAGTTTCACTGACATTTGCAGGTCTCCTGAATTAAAGATGCACTTCAAAAATCTAGATTCTGGGAGGGTTTACTCAAGTGCTCAAGGTAGCACATCTGTGACTCCATAGTAAATCTGTGGGCTCACTGTTCTTGACAGAGCAATTTTCATAGGCTACAGACTGTTTTGAGTCCTGATATCTTTGTTGCTGTACACATTTTACCCCTGTACTTTGCCCTACATTAATGTTGTAGTTCAGAGGTCTGTCTCTTTAAACAATTTGGCCCAGTTGCTATTTATCAGTTTTGAAGTCTCTGTTCAACAGTAGTAAAGTATATATATATATATATATATATATATATATATATATATATATATATATATATATATATATATGTTGTGTGTGTGTGTGTTTGTGTATATCATGTACATGATGGATATACTTATATCATGAATGTTCAACATGCTATATGGTTAGCACAGAAAGACTGACCACATAATGCTGAGTATTAACTTGTCAGATATCACAAATATCTGAAAACCAATAGATCATAAAAGGAAGACACATTCCTTTTCAAATATGTGAACTGTAACCCAAATCATTCAGACCAATTTGTCCGAATAGTGGTAGCCTTACAGAACGTTTTTTTAAGGTAAGATGTATGGTTAGGTTTAATGGCAGTTAGAATTGAACATGGCATAACTGATTGGCTTAAGATTGACAAAGGAGTATATAATTATCCTACTGATTTAATTCATGTGTAAAAGTTGTCATGCAAAAAACTGCAGTAGAAGGAACAGATGCTAGAATCAAAGTATTAACAACCTTAGCTATGTAGATGATACCTGTCTATTGGCTGAAAATGGTGAAGCCTTACAAATCCTGTTGATGAAAATTACTGTAGAACATGAAAACGCTGTCTTGCTGCTCAACATAAAAAAACTATAATCATGTCATTAATCCCATCATTTTTTTTTGCAAATACATGGGGAAGAAGTTGAGGCAGCAAAAAAATTTGTTTCTTCAAGCTCAAAGATTTATGCAGTTGGTGTTGCAGCCATGTAATTAAAAAAATGCTTCCTGGAAGGAATGACAAATCTGGCAAAGACAATAAAGAGCAAAGATATCACATTGTCTGAAATGGTTCATATAGTCCAAAATATGGTTTTCAGACCTAACATGACTATGACAGATAATTAAGGCCCTGCATCAGGAAATTAATATGTTTCAACTGTGATATTGCAAAAAACCATTGAGAATTCCATTAACAGCAAGAAGATCAAATTAATCAATACTTAAAAATAAAACTAGACTGTTTATTGTGAAGTACAATTACAAAACTAAAATCCAGATATAGTGGCCATGTAATGTGAAGGCAGGATTCATGAAAGATGGAATGTAAAAGAAGTGGGATGCTAAGGATAAGATAGATAGACAGCATTACTAGGTTAAGATAGATAGTGTAACTAAAGTAATTTGCAAGAACTTAAAGAAGTAATTATTGACAGATAGGCCTGGTATACTGAATCCTTGATGTCATGAAGATCCAGACTTAAATAATTGAATAAACAATAACGTGTTCTGGAATTCTGTATTTAAAAGTTCTTTTACTGTGAGCTACACAATGCAAAGGCACAGTATATTATAGACCGCTGCAGCAAAGTTGCAGTTATACATATAATTCATTAATAAACTCTTTCCATTAAGGGAAATGTCTCACTAAATGACATTAGAACATAAATTCCGGGACACACAAAGAAAAGTCCTTTTGGTGAACAGACTAATGTAAAATGCAGTAAAGTTCATATAAAATGTCTATGGCCCAAATTCTTTTCTATGTTTCTTCCTCCTGAGAAAGAAGTATTGGGAATCTTATATCAGGCAAGCTTAATACTTCCTTGACATTATAAAAGCTAACACCCTTATACAGTTAGTAAAACATACTACTTGGGATCCCAATCAGCTTTATCTTATAGTCACAAATATTACCACTTTTTGGAGTCCTCCATATGTATAATCTTCCCTTGTTAACCAGGCCATACATCAGTGACTTTTCCTTTAAAACTGGTGGTACTTTTCCAGTAAATACCTCTGTGTTTTTGGACTTCTCAAAAGAAACCTTCAGTTACTTGGTGACTGGCATAAATTCCACTATAATCTTCCTCTGATGGATATCATCGCTAAATTCACTACCTGTACCTCTCATGTCTACTCTCATTTAAATAGTTGTGTTTATAAGGCAGTGCCTAACCACACCAAATATACTGAGAAATTTAAAAACAGCCCCTGTGGTGGTATATCCATACATATATATATAAATAAAAATCCTCCTCCTTATCCACTGTTTGAATTTTCCACTCTGACATTTGCTTTATAAGTGAATAATAAATTCTCATATTTATATTAACATGTTTCAATGCTACATGATGTTATATTTGTATTATTTTAATGATGAGATATGTGTATTATTCTACATGTCATATGTATTAATATTTGTATTACCATATATTATAATATTATGTCAGTTTTCACAACTGTATATGTAATTTATTTTATTTATGCAGCTTTTCTCCCCAGGCCTCCACTGAAAATGAATAAAGTTGCCCAGTTAAACTTTCCTGGTAAACAAATGTCATTAAATAAAGACATTTTTTAATGCTTATAAGAATTCTCATTCTAAATACTTTAAGAGTGCACTTAATCAAACAAGTAAGGAGCTTAACTCATTGCTACTTAAAAGAGTTTGGTCATCATAAAAGCATAGTTCCTGTGCATTGATGTAAGAGTATACTTGTTTTTACAGGAGACTTCTCAGTACTCTTGAAATGAAGGCACTCTTCACTGTTTTCAAAGTCTAATTTCTGAAATCCTAGTAAAGGTACATGCATAAAACTAAGACACCAATGTGACATCTACAACTGACAAAATGTGCTAAATATGACAGTGAAATGGTCAACATGGGAAATGCACAGCTGGAGTTAAGGAATGTTAATAAAAGTTATGAAAAAATAGGACATATTTCCATGTTTACATTAAAATTTCTGACTGAAAAGAAAATCTTTGAAAAGAACATGATCCTGCAGATATGCTTTCTACTGAAACTGGTGCTGGAGAATAACATTTTGCTCTTTGGAGAAAAATACTACTTATAGAAATGGGGTGTGGTGATGGGCACATCCTGCACTAACAGTTATTTGAGTATTGTAATGGCTTAATGGAAAGTGGACTATGTGATCAATGATGTGAATGAATGGAAGACTTAATATATTGTTCTATAAGAGACTCATGGATGATATATTTTCCTTTGGAAGGGCAATGATGAGCAGCTGTTGGCCTTTGTTGATTACCTCAGTAAAACATCAGTATTTTTGGACTTTCACTTCAACAGCTCAAAAGAGAAGGTAGACTTCCTTGATGTTACACTTCAAAGAGGAATAGATGGTATACACAATACACAGATATTCAGGAAGGACTGCTGGAAAAATCATCTCTTACGCAGAACTAGCATGCACCCGTGACATATATTCTCCCATGTTATCAGGGGACAGTTTCTTAGAACGTCCAGGTTATGCACTAATGAGATGAAATACAGTGAAGAAACTGTACAGCTAGTACAGCACCTACATAAGAGAGGCTATAAGGTAAATGAGATCTGTAAAGGGGCTACTGAGACCAAGGAGGTGAGAAGAACCAAAGGTAGACCATATTTTCTTCATGACACTATTGAGAAGGAAGATAAACCCATGAGGAGCAACAGAGAACCAACAGGAAGAATGAGATGTCTGCTTACATATAGCAATGATGTGCAACAAATATGTGATATAGTAAGAAACAACTGGAAGATCTTGACAGCAGATGAAAACATCCGATGTGCAGTGAGTGATGCACCAAGATTCTGTTGTAAGAAATTTAAAACAACTGCTATGTCAAGTTAGGCCTACTAACAAGATGGACTCAATCACTAAGAGAATGGGTATGTTCCCACGTAGAAAATGTAAAGAATGTGGGCTTCTAAATTTCAAGAACTGTTTTGAACATTGTATTACTAGGAAGGAATACAAACTTAAGACATGCCAGCTGCAATACAAAGAATGTGCTCCAAGTTAGACTTTCCTGGTAAACAAATGTTAAATAAAAAATAAATAAATAAATACATAAATAAATAAGTAAATTATGTCACTAGCTGTAATGTATGCACTGTTTTTATGTTGGTAAGACCAACAGACCCTTTAAAGAGAGGGTATTGCGCCACGTAATTGATTTCAGGCTAAAAAGTAAAACCAATGTCTTGTCACAACATATTATAAATTATCCTGGCCATAGTTTTAATTTTATGGTGCTTGAAGTATTGACTGAAGATAAGAGAATGGGGGATCTCTGCAATTTGACTGAGATTGTGGAAACTCGCTGGATTGCTGATTTGCAGACTGATAAGTTGCCTTGACTAAATGGAATGTTTCCTGCCTTTATTGAAAGGGTGGAGACTGAGAAAGTAGACTTTGATTGGCTAGGCCTCTGTTTAAATTTGATGAGCAAATTTTAGTACAACAGGATCTAATGAAGGCATTCCTGCAGAAAACACTTACCTACTTACTTTAAGGTGACTTCACGTTTCACTGTGTTTCTATTTTTCTTATACTTGCTGATTGTTTGTTTTAAATAGTTTTAAACCTCTCTGTGGTGGGCAAACTTTGCTTTGTTTCTGCTGTTAAGTTTTAGATTGGCAAGCTGCCTTTAACTGCCTGTGGTGCATTTTTACCTGGATTTGTTTTATAATGCATGTAACAGTTTATATATATATATATATATATATATATATATATATATATATATATATATATATATATATGTGTGTGTGTGTATATAAACTATTTATTTCGGTTGGACAATCAAAACAGCCTTAAAAGGCCACTTTCTTTGTATCATATTTCCTTTTTTTCTCAAAAATCCCCCACTTGTTCTGTCTTGCATGAGGTTCATGTTATCTTAGTTAATTGATGGTTATAGGCTCTTGCTCTGTGGCCTGCTACGATGCTCTCTGTGTGGACTTGATATGCACTGTTTTTTGTCTAACACTCCTCACCATTTCCCCTCTAAACCAGGTCATGCCCCTAAACTGTAAGAAATCACTTGCTCATTGATATTGGCAGACAAGGCAGGCAAATGATTTTTATTCATAAGGAATTGTGCACAGCTGTTGCATAGGTCTTCTGAGTGCAGAGACAGAAAAAGATGTAATGACATAAACTGTGTGTCGGAAAGTAGAACAATTTGTACTCTAGTCTATGGCATAACCTACTCTATTTGTTTATCTAATAAACTAAAGTATGTATAAAGTGAAGCAATACTCCAGATGTTCTAGAACAAATGGAAAGCTTAGGTCTTAACATTTAATTTCTGTGAACAGTGTCACAGTTCAACATATCACTTTATATGAGTCTTGTCATGTGATGTATGTTTTCCATGTCATTTTCTGATTCAAACTCAGATAGAATCAATGGATCTTGTTATGTGTCCCCTTCTCTTCTGCACAAGATTTCCAAAAGCAATCTTGTCAGTATAGAGCTGTATTCTTTTCACTGAAACAGTCCTTGCTCATGTCAGCCATGTAGCCACACAACAAACTAATACAGTCCAATATACCACTGACTCCACATAACTTTATCCAAACTCCAAGAAATTACACAAATCTCTTTCTCCTCAGAAGAAACCTGCCTGGAAAACTTATCCCTGCTTCTTAAATCCTAAAAAAAAAAAAAAAACAGCCAAACAAAAAAAAAAAAATTGGTGTGTTTTACCCCTAAACAATATTATAACCAAATGCAATATTTTTTAATAATATTACCAAAAACATTACTAAAATAGAAATAGTCACATTTAGCAAATTACTAGGTGTTGTCATAGATGAAAATCTCAGATTTGACCATCACATCTTACAAACCAACAAAGCATTAAAAAAAAAACAGGCCTGCCTGTACACAGCCAAACAATACATCACAGGCATGGCAAGGCAAACATTATCCTCTCTCATATTTATCACTCATCCTAACAAATTTGTTGTTATAACAAAATTGCTAACTTTACCACTAACAGAGCACATATAACCAACCCATTGCCAGACTTCTCTTCAGTGTCACAAAATGTGAGTAGGCTTTTTACTTACTAATTCTGAGCTTGAATTATTTTCCAGAATTCTCCTTTCCCTGTTTCCATGAGCTACAGTGGTCTCAGTGATAGTATATACAAACACACACACACACACACACACACACACACACACACACACACACACACACACACACACATATATATATATATATATATAGAGAGAGAGAGAGAGCAGGGGTTTGAGAAGCAGAGCCACCACCATCTGCTGTGTGGAGATGTTGAAGCCCACCTGCAAAAAGTATTTTAAAACAGTTTCAGTTTTCATTGTTTTGCTTAATACTTGCATATGCATGTTCACACTTTTCGACCAGCACTCCATAATTAGTTTGAAATGTATGTTCCTAAATGCTGAAAAAGTTACAGCTTTGTTTTGCAATCGTTGTTAAATATATAAAAGTCCAGGAACTTATTAAGACTAAATATAATGCTTTCTGGGTAATGCTTTAGTAAACACAAACTTCTTATAAAAAAGCTATGGATATTTTGCTCTCAAAAACATTTTGTAGTATTTGTTAGCTATAGATTGTGACTTTATATATTAAATGACAAAACAGCTAGTATCCTGAAAACATAACAAACCTGTGGACACAAACTTGTGTTTTGATTTATGCTCGGCTTAAGTTTCATTGCCATGCAATTCACAGTGATGGAATACAAGTTCTGGTACATTTATTTTATACAAGCTAATGGCTGTTTTATTTGTATTCATAAAAGGATTTGCAAACTTTAGTGAAACAGGCTATTGTACAAAAAAGCTGATTTAGAATGTTTCCATAAACAAAACTTTATTTTTCCTTAACCATAGCATTTGTTATGGTAAAAGCAATTTTTGAAATCAGACCACTTTATTTTCAGCAATGGGGATAATGCTCTGCTTTGTTTGTTGTATTCAAAATTAAAAGAGAGAATGACTTGAGTCCAGTCTTCATATGCAACCATTACAGGGAACAGTTTTTCAGGCCATGATATAATTTGGGATAGGCTGCTTAACCAACTCATTTCACCCCGAGCGATGAAAGGTTATTTGCAATAGTGAAATTAAAGCATTAAATACCTGCAGCTTTATGGATCCTCAGTGGGGCGTCTGCATCTTACAGTGATACATGATGCATACTGACATAAAACTGAAGAGTGAGATGAGTTGTAGCACTCATGGGATTTCAGTATAACAGGCAGATTATTTGTATGCTATCATCTTTACAACCCATAGGTCCATTTTCATAAATGACTACAGCAAGCCCTGCACTATGCATAGAAGGAATTGTAGGGTCTATGATGTCTGAAACAGTTCAGTGTTACCAGGCCTGGGATTTATTTTAACACATCGTTTGGTACATGTTTTTGTGTAGTTTAAATCAATAAACAGTGATTCTTAAAGAGTCATAAAACTTAAGATGTTATAATAATCAAGGATCTATGTTTTCTTAATTTTTTGGCTATGTCCAAAAACATGTAAAATCTGTGGTAAAACTCTTTGGAATTCTTTGCCACTAGAATTTTACATCGCTCATTTCCTTTACATTTTGAAATGCTTTCTGCAAGAATTCTTTATTGAGGTTGATATTTTTCTTTCTTGCTGCAGTGGGGATTCAAAAGTCATTCTGTGCAAGCAGCATAAGGAATCACTGAGTTATGCATATTGTCTTCCAACAAGTTGTTGTTGTTGTGTCTTTCAGCTTTTCCCGGTTAGGGGTCGCCGCAGCAGAACTCCGGTCCGCTAATGATTGGTAGTTGATTTTTACATGCCGAGTTACTAGCCCTGATGCACAACCTTCAACAAAGGTACGCCCATTTACGCATGTCTCCACGCAGAAGATGCTCTAGCTGAGAATCAAACCAGACAGCGTCTTACTGTGAGGCGACAATGCTACCGCAG